>NW_020653856.1:0-1916 GCF_003589595.1 Hyposmocoma kahamanoa
GTATTTTACATTTTGTCCAGCGCATAAAGTCGTAATACTATAGTTACGATGCTATGCGTCGTTTATTTTTGAAAGTCAGGGGTCGTAACTGAAACTTACCACTTTATGCTTTGGTTTTATTTAAATCTTACTGTATACATATAGTCGTATTTAGTACATACGACGATATGCTCCGACCACAATATGAAATAAGACTATGCAATATGATTTAGCTAATTTTGAAGCAAAAAGCTGAAATATTTTAACACTGATTGATTGTTTTATTAATGTATTTATAACGTTTTTTTAGAATCACCTGATTTACTTGAAATGGAGCAGTACTGGAATCTGTACGAATCAACGTGCGAAGAATCCTTAATAAGTAACACTAATAATAACGATGCTAGAACAAGCTCCTACGTGGTAAGACAAGCATTAAATATTTTCGAAAAAACACCGATCCCGTCACCTTCAAACGAGTTTTTTGGGGCTGACGACGTTACTTCTGCGATTCCACTTGATAGCAGTTTAATATCACCTGGGGTATCCACTCCTACTAGCCGATCTGTCACACCGCAACATAGTGATGCCTCCAGTTTTGGTTCTTTCGCTTGTTCGTCCGTTGCCAGTACCCCAACTACCAGTCGAAAACGGCACATTCGAAGAGATGATTGGAAGGATATTAAACGAAAGTATCTTAAAAATAGCTAGCTTTATTTTTTCAATCAGTGTACGATTCTCATGTGCCAGAGCTGAATGTTGACGCAGCAATAGCAGCAAGCGGGGCGGGCAGTGCGCGCGTGCATATCGGACGAGTGCAACTGTACCAGGTTGAAAGAGCTCTAGATCGCCTTAAGCCGAAGCGCTCGGCGGGGCCAGATGGCTTGCCGGCGTTTATGATTAAGGATTGCCGAGCTGTGCTGGCGGAGCCACTGCTGTATATTTTCAATCTGTGCATTCAAACTTCGTATTTTCCTGTTCAGTGGAAGGTGTCGAGAGTGGTACCGGTCCCTAAGAGCGGCCAAGGTAATGATGTGAGTGGTTTTAGACCAGTGGCCATTCTGTCGACAGCGGCGAAGGTTTTTGAATCAGTCGTGCAGAGATGCATGTCTAGGCAGATGAGTGTACAGCTGGCTGAGGCACAGCACGGCTTTAGGCCGGGTCGTAGTACTATGAGCAACTTACTTAACTTCGTCACATATGTGGTACCGAAGGTGGACGAAGGTATGCAGGTAGATGCCGCGTACTTTGATTTCAAGAGGGCTTTTGATATGGTCGACGATGACATCTTGCTTATGAAGTTAGCAGCAGTGGGCTGTACCCCGCAAACGCTTCGTTTTTTTGCAGAGTACATGAAAGATAGACAACAGTTCGTTGATTATGCAGGATACAAATCAGACCCCTATTATACAAAATCCGGGGTGAGTCAGGGGAGTAATCTAGGACCATTACAGTTTATTATTATGATAAACGATCTGCCTGAAGTTGTGAAAGAGGCCAATTGTTTGCTTTTCGCCGACGACCTTAAGTTGTTTATGGCTATCAAAGATAAGTCCGACGCAGACCAATTTCAGAGGGACATAAACAGTGTAGTTGATTGGAGCCAAAGGAACAAGCTATCGTTCAATACATCTAAATGTGTGGTGATGACGTATGGTCGAATGAAAGCTCCTATCCACTATGGCTACGAGGTCCACGGTACACCACTTAAAAGGCAAACAATAGTTCGCGACTTAGGTGTAGATATAGACGCTGGACTGACATTTCGTAGTCACGTCGTGAATGTTTGCAAAAAAGCGTACAGAAGGTTGGGTTTTATACTACGCCGAGCGGAGGATTTTTATAATGCCAAAGCGATATGCGCCCTCTATAATGCTCTTGTAAGAAGTACATTGGAGTGCAACGCGATCGTCTGGGCACCGCAGGAAGTTAAGTAT
>NW_020653856.1:2016-18573 GCF_003589595.1 Hyposmocoma kahamanoa
TATCCTTTTTATCCTTTAATGTACCCCACGTTGTTTGTCCTAGGTATGGTGGGGTACAATAAGTTAGAAGTAAGGCGGGACCTCGCGTTAGTAACATATATTTTTGAATTGTTACGGGGCAAGCAGCACAATTCAGGTGTGCTGAATAAAGTGAATTTGTACGCTCCTGACAAGTACACGGGGCGAAGGCGGCGGCCACCGCTGCTATTGTTACCGCGCACGCGGACCCAGCTGCTGGCCAGAGCGCCGTTCACGCGTGCTCTCGCTACTCTCAATCGAGTGGCTGAGGCAGTTGACTTATTTTCTTGCACTTTGAGTGAATTCAAAATAGTTGCCTTACGTATAATTTGTTATGATTATTGAATATATTTATGTGACTTCTGTAACGAATTAGGTTTTTTAACCTGTAATGTTATTGTTAAGTGGTGATATAAATAAATAAATAAATAAATTTAGGCAAGCCTTGTGTAAGCAAAAAAGATGGTACTGCTAGAGATGGAAAGGTGATTAAACCTCCATGTCCTTCAACATGTCGACTTAAATGCTTTGAGAAGATAACTCACCAGCAACGACAGCAAATTTTTCATGCATTTTGTAATCTCGGTGACCATACTAGACAGTGGGATTACATTGCTAATTATGTCGATGCTTGTAATACTCAGAGTAACGCAAAGTGTGGATCTAGACGTAAGAAAACTTTTAAATACTCATTACCGCTAAGTGAGCCCAATTCCGATGTGCCTCATAATTTTCTGGTGTGTAAAATAATGTTCCTCAGTACTCTTTCTGTAGGAGAGCGTGTTCGCTCTCCTCTCTTCGTTCAGAACACCACTTGGACAACGCTGTATTAACTGTTGTTAATACAGCGTTGTCCAAGTGGTGTTCTGGTGGAGGATCTATTTCCCCCGATCACCGAGGAGGTTCAAGAGTGATCATAATAGATAGCGAAATAAAACAAGGAGTAATCAATCATGTGCAAACATTTCAACCTGTGGAATCGCATTATGTGCGAAAAAAATCAACAAAAGTTTACTTAGATGGCGAGCTCACGTTTACGAAGATGTTTTCTCTCTACAATGAGTGGTGTACTGCTCAAAATATTACAAAAAAAGTTAAAACAATTCGTCAATATCGAGACATTGTCAATAATAATTTGAATATTGCGTTTCACAAACCAAAAAAAGATATTTGCAACGAACGCCATGTTTACGACACAAACAAAAATAAATTGACAGATGAAGAAATAAAAAAGCAAGAAGAACACATGAAATCAAATGTTTTAGCAAGAGAAATGAAGGAAAATGACAAAAAAGCAGCTATAGGAAGTAATGGAAGAATAATCACAGCATGTTTTGACTTTCAAAACATTTTAAATTGTTCGCACGGGAATGTTGGTCTTTTCTATTATAAAAGAAAACTATCGATACACAATTTTACAGTTTTTGATTTAGCTAGCAAAGAGGGCTATTGCTATATGTGGCCAGAGGTTAATGGGAAACATGGTGCTTGTGAAGTTGCTAGTTGTTTGCTTAAATTTATTGAAACTAAAATAAAAGATGGCGCAAAGGAATTCAGATTTTGGTCAGACAACTGCGCTGGCCAAAATCGAAATCGTATCGTGTTTTCGTTTTATACATATGTTGCAAAAAAATATGGTGTTACAATAAGTCATAGGTTTTTAGAGCGCGGACACACACAGAACGAAGGTGACTCGGTGCATGCTTTGATAGAACGAAACGCTAAAAATAAACTGGTATACACACCAGAACAGTGGTATGCATTAGTGAGATGGTCCAAAGTTAACCCACCCTATTACAATGTTATTGAGATGGGTGTCGCGGATTTTAACAATTTTAAAAAGTTACTTGATGGGAATAATTGGACAAAAAACTGTAACAAGCAAAAGATAAATTGGAATAAAATTAAGGAAGTTGAAGTTACTTCTAGTGATCCACATATACTAAAATATCGATACAGCTTCGAAAACGAAACTCCTTTGACTTTATTAATAACTAAAAAGACTTATTCGTCTCGTAGAATTAATAATGAAACTCAAATTAATTTAGATCGGTGTTACGTAGACTATTTGCCTATAACAATAGCAAAGTATAATGATTTGCAGAGTCTATGCCATGGGGGAATAATACCTCACGAATATCATAAGTATTATGAAAATTTACCAAACACAAGCAATATTATTAGCCAAGAAAATCCTGATCTTGATTCATCTAACGATTCTTAGATTTATTATCCTTTACATAATTTTCGTTTTTGTACATGCTTAATTTTTTATAAAACTTTATTTTTGTTATAAAAAGTTATGGTATTTTATTAACGTTTTTTAGTTCTTTAAAATATTACTGAAGTTATTTTGAGTTGTTTTTTCAATACGGTTAAATCCAAGCTTTAAGATAATATAATTATTATTATGACTGATTATGTGATAAAAGTTACAAGATTGTTTTTGTTACCAAATGACAATTGGATAGGTTTTAAGTGAAGTTGATCATTATGCACGTTCCTAAAGATATTTAAGACTGATTAATTAAGTTGATTGTTGTACTTGTATTAAGAAGTTCTATGCTTTACGCTGGTATCGCCTGTAAACTTAGACGATTAAAGTTGATTTGAAAAATTTATCGTTTTAATTGTTGTTAATACTAAGTATTCTATTATATATTAATATTATATTATTTTTATAACCATCTCCTTTAACAAATCACGTTAACTGAACTATATTTATCACCAACAAACATAACATTGTAACACTTCATGGTCATTATTATGTTTTCTTACAACGCATAAAGTAGTAACCCGTTGTAACTTTAAGGTACACAAAATATTCACCAGGCATATCGTCGTAAGTCGTCGTATCTTAGCAATACGCCAGTTTCATCCCAGTGCATAAAGTCTTAAGTATGTAATTTTACCTTTTTTTGCTAATTATATTTTTTTTTAATGTAAATAGGCATTAATTAATAAAGATATAGAGGTACTTTGAATTTTAAGCCAGATAGGAACTAAATAATTATCATAAATTTTTAGTAATCATGTAAATTATCTTTAAATGCCAGTACTGAAAAGTTGTTATAATCTCGATACGCCCTTATGCGTGGGAGGGGTCGATTTAAATACCCTGTATCTGAATTATTGGAAGATGTACGGAAAGATGACATGGCTCTAGATTCCACACAAATATGATTCAAAGTGTATACCAGAATTAAATTTTATTTGAAAAGAGCAATCCCTAGAGTTTATTGCTCGTTCTTCTCAGGGAAGTCAGCGTAGTGAACGAGCAGTTGCTATGGCGCACTTATTCGACACGAATTTCTTCTCGCAGATCGCTTTGCCGCTGTATACCAACCCCGTGCATCTAACTGTCATGGCATAGTACGCTCTATTTGTTTAGCATTTATGTTTTAACTTGGCTTGGCATGGCCTATGCGACAGCCGCGCGGCAACCGCGCGGTTGCATTTTACTAAGGAATTTAAATGTTGTTGCCTAGTAATTGGAATTCGGATTCGCCATTAATGTACGTGCAAGCGTGTTTGCTGCGCGAAAACTTTCGCGTTTTGTAACAGGGCGCTAAAACTGACGTTTTCAAGTGTAAATTTATTTTACCTATGGGATAAATGATTCTGTAGTCTAAATGAGTTGTGAAGCGTAATTAAACCAATCAATGTTTCAATATTTCAAGGATACTAAATCTTACTCGTGTTGTATAGGTATGCAAAGTTCAGTAATTTTCGTTATGTAGAGAAGCACAATACCGGAGCAAGCACAATAGAAAAGTAAATATTAATATAACATTTGAGATCATTGACCTGAAAGAGCTCTACCTATTCTAATCACTGTTAATTACTGAATTTTCATAAAGTTGCTACAAAAATAAATATTGGTGTTACTTTGTAATACACATACATCGAAGTAGCCGAAGTGATTTGACTGATATTATGCAGGTGAAGCGCGAGTTTCGAACATTTGATCGAAGAGTGATAAAAGATGGTGTCTCATATAGATATTGACGCGAAAATGACACGGTGTGGAATGACTGTGTGGTTTTCTTTTTATGGAAGACTCTGAAAAATATATCACCTTATTTGAAACAATAGCATATTTATTATAATACTAAAACAATGCACTATTATTTTACTTTTTATTAGGCATATTTTAGGCTTTTTAAATAACTTTATGGTCCAAATACCTATTAGTAAGATTATGCTTTTTTAATACAGTTGCTCAAAACGTGGTATTTTTCGCACTACAAATCGTGCCGAAAGTTGGAATTTTCGCACTAGTGCTTTTTACTTTTCCATTTTTTTTTAATTTACTGTTATTTCAAATCTTAAGCACAGAACTAAAGAAGTTGTATATTTATTTAATATTTATGTGCTTTGTGACGTAAGTCATTCGTCATTAAAACTTATATTTATTTACAAATACTATATAATGAACGTATCGAGTGGACGTCCACAGTCTCTGCCTACCCCTGAAAGGGTGACAGGCGAGATTTTTATGTATATATTTATTTGTTCTATGTATTACAGATAAATTGTATCTCACTACCGTGCACGGGTTCCTAAAGAAGTTTAAACAAAAGTACCAGGACTTCATAATAAGAAAAGTGGTTACAGACCGATATTACAGAAAATAAACAAAAACAGCACGTTACAACTATATTTCCATAGACTTTTAAATAATGGTTGCAGTGGTTGTATTTCATTATTTTAATTTACTAGCAGAAAATGAGTTTTTTTTTAAAATACTGTTTTATTTTACTTTCAATGTAGTTTTTTCGCAAATGTATTAAAAAACGTCGTTTGATACACGTGCGGATTTGTCATTTTCACTTGTCTCGCGTCTTGACCCTCGCCTCTGGCTCGGGCCAAGAAGCCTCGAGCCTCGTGAATAATGACTAACTTGCCGCACTTATATCAAAAATAACTATTACTTTACAATCTTACTATTTAATGAGAACGGCCCTAAGCTTACATTTCGGTGTAATCATCAAAAGCGATAAAATGAGTGCCAATGTAACAACTATGCGTAGATACTTTTGTTGCAGACGAACGTCGGGTTCACTAGGTGTGACTTCTTGTTGCCGACTGCCCCCGACCCGACGCAGCGGTGCAGCGAGAGCTGCCCCGAAGGGCGGCCCGGCCGAGGGGCGCCTCGCCGCCGCGCGGCAGTCCCGGCCCGAGTCCCCGGCGCGCCGCGCGCCCGTCGCGCCCTCCCCGTTCGGTGCAAACTTCCCCGCGCGATCGCGCTCCCGGCGACTGTGCGCTGCAAATAACTTCGCGTTGATGCCGAACGAATTGCCTTTCCTAAACCTCTAATAAAAAATCGCAAAAAGTTGAAACGGGAGTGAACTTTGACGAAAATTTGATTTCTACGAGGAGTAGTAGTGGTCGGAACAGGTAATTGCTAGAACTATTTTCTGATGAGTCACATCTAGGAATGTTCCTTTTTCTTGCGTTGTTATGAAAAGTTTATGCATGTCAATTATCGTGATTTCGAGCTTGTGCAACTTTAATACTGTACCCTTAACGAGAAACTGACAAACCACGACCCTTGATATTAGTTTCTATTGATATAGTTATTACAGACAGCGCCAAAAATGTCATTGAGTTTTATGGGTTAATAAGATTCAATTTCGGTCGTATTGAACGCTTTCGTAGGACTGTCCTCTAATAAATATAAAAATACCTATTTCATTTTGAACTATTTTCAAAACAATGCTTATGAAAAAAGTCATGTTTACATTTTTGTTTCCGTGTGAAGTAGACGAAGTCCTCGTAAGTATCGACCCTTACAATTTTAAAAGAACACCTACTTGATCAATTCTAGGGATCACTTTTGAAAACTTTCACTTATATAATGGCACGCGCTTTTAGGCTGAAATGTTTGAGAAGTTGAGTTGTTCAACCTTGTCTACGAATAGGTATAATTATTTTAAACTATATAACTCTTATCCAAAACATTAGCGCTGTGTCACAGTCCAAATGTGAAGTGGGTTGTTATCGTTTTATTTTTTAATATTGGATTAACGTAAACGATATTTGCTCACGCATACCTACACAGCGGTGTGCCGTGGCGTGGCCGTGGCCGTGGCTCGAGTGCACACCGCAGTCGTCGTGGTCGTGCTCGCTTATGCGATAGCGCTCGTATCATTGAAACAACGAATGTTAACGTTCGACGTTTAATACGAACGCACTTGTATATTGTGAATAGATTTAATTTTATCAGTTTGGCAGCTGCAAGAATAAAGATCAAAGATAAGTAAGACTTGGTAAGAAGGGAAAAATACCCGTCAAATGTATTGCTTATAGTTATTAATTAATTGTCACATTGTGGAAGCGCCGCCGCGATGAAAACAATATTGAAGCAATATTTTACTGACTGTTTTATTTGACTGCCTCCGTGGCCGAACGGTTACCATGCCGGACTGCCACGCAGAGGTCCCAGGTTCGATTCCCGGGCCGGGAGAAATATTTGTATGGCCTACATTTATTTCTCTCGTGAGTTTGGGTGTAATTTGTGGTTGTCTATGTGTGTGTCCATGGCACCCGCGACACAGGGTTTCCCTAGTGCGGGGCTATGTTGAGTGTGTGCGTTATTATTATTATTATTATTAATATTTAAATGACTCAATTGACTGCATTTAAGAGCCAGAGATGCTCGCGACTTCAAGAATATCAGCATTACTGTGCTCCGGTTTTGAAGGGCAACGGTGGTGGTGAAATTACAGGCACATGGGACTTGCCAACTTATGTCTCAGGGCAACGGGCGCAGTGGCAGTGTCCCTCAGATCTTTGCGATTTAAAGCTCTTTAGTGGCACTGCAACTGTTATGGACAGGCGTGTCGCTTACCATCAGGCGTACGACTTCTCCGTCTCGTCACTTGGCATTATAAAAAAAAGTCAAGTCCGCTACAATCAATAATTTATAAAGAAATGTATTATAAATTCATTCATACATTCACGAGTATAATTCCAAGCCGTCTGTTATCAAGTTGACCTTCTAGCATTGCCACCACACACCTTGAAAAGAAGAGGAACTTTAAATTGGCACATCATAATAGTCGTTGCACAATGAGGGTTCTTAAAGGAGAGCGCCGTGCTTAAGAGGCTTTGCCGAGTGGCCTAACTAACTAATACGCACGAGATTTTAACACTGTAATAACTACTAACAATTATGTAATAATTGCATGTATCTAATACTTTTTCTACGAGTAAATTAAAATAATGCAACACCACCAATATTTAATGATTTAGTTGTTGCCAATCGCCAACAACAAACTTAAACGAAAGCCAAACAAACGCTACATAACCTAACCTCCGGTTAAAAAAAATCGACCTCAAAAGTCATTCATCCCCTATTTTGCCACCCTTAAATGGGACCACATTTGAGGTACCTTATTTCCAACAAAAAAAGAATCATCAAAATTGGTTCACAAATGGCGGAGTTATCACATAACATAAAACACAACAAGATACAGACGACTTGAGAACCTCCTCCTTTTTTTGAAGTCGGTTCAAAACAATAATAAAGAGATAAAATAGAAACGTCCAGAATTGACCAAATATCGCTTATATTTTAACTAATCAGGAGGCAGTAGAACATTTGAGTAGCGTCATAATGTGATATTTTATATTGTGTTTAAATATTTCTGTTTTGCAAAATGATTATGCCTTTGTACCTGTTATGTAACATTTTGATATATTATTTTATAAAATAATTTGAATTTTAATAATTTCATAAATGTAGCGAAGATATTGTGTTCAGGATCACAGTGACGCGTTTATAGAAACTCTTTCAATTAGCAAAAAACGACGTTCTTTTTTTGAAACTCAGTATAGTTGTGTGTACAGAACTATAACCGTATTATACGGTATGGTATCGTATAGTACGAGTATGACCGTGCAAATAGAAAGTAAACATGAACCTTATCCTCTTTTGTTTTGGAACATAATTCGTAACACGAAGCACCATTGGAAAATACATTACATCGTTCAATTTATTTTCGTTTGGGTGAAGCAACTTTTCAAATATGATGTACTGAAAATGACTAATGTTGAATTAAAAAAGCTGGAAGAACTGTAATAACATTCTTCACGTATTTAAGTATGACGGCCTACATCGATGCAACACTTACACCTCTGGGAGAGGCTCCGTTGCGAAGGCACATGCTGCAAACTGCAAACGCCGCGTAGTTGTTTCTCTATGAGTGTGTCACAGACAATAAATAGACTATGTGTGTACTCGAGTACATGGTGTTAGGCTTTTTAAGTTGAGCATTGTAGATCTCAGATGAACCGGTCATCGTTACTCCTTGAATCCCCAAGAAGTCTTAGTAAACAATTATTTCTACGTAACAGTTTTACATAACCAAGCTATGTAGGAAAATAAAAAAATATATTGCAAGGTGGTAGGAGTTAGAGCAATGTCGATTCGATATTAAGTCTTCGGCTGCTTTCATTAAAGAGGGAAGACTACTCTTTAAGGTTCGTTTATTTGTTTCAGATGCATAGCGTACAACGTACAGCACAGCGAAAATGATTAAGACCGCGGGCGGCTCTTGTGCACCGTCGCCGTTGTTATTGCTTTCGGTGGCTGCTTGGATACATGCGCACACGCGGTGAACACTTGCGGGGCAGATTGCTCGGTGACCGTGATCTTAGAAAGAGTTATGACAGTGATGGTGTGACTTGTGACAGTGCCAGTGACAGTGACTTTGTGCCGTGCGAGTGATGGAGTGAGAGCGAGGCGGCGAGGATGGCAGACGACAACACCATCATCGAGGGCTTCGTCAAGTTCCGCGAGGGAAAAAAGGTCAGTCTACTTAATAGTTATTTGACTCTAGCTTTTCGCTGTCTGTATTACTTCCACATAGTAAAGTCTAAATGTGCACATAATTACGAGCACACAAATGAACGAACAATTAACTATGGAACAAATATACTTTTTTGTGTCCAGGATAAAAATGTTTGTGCTCACTAACTATAGTATTGAAGTTACATTTGACTGCAATAAAATACTTTAAAAATGTAGTAAAGTAAAACTTCAAAATACTTTGCTTCTATAAAGTGTGGCTAATTGGAGCAGATGGCACTAAGTCACCTTATTTAAACAATTGCAGCACTATACGCACTTCTACAGTTATGTTTCTGACTGGAGACCGAAATTGCATGTCGATACTATACGGAAGATGAAATTAGATACCGGTGTCCCAGTGTTTTAAACGTGTACGTAATCGATCCATGTACGGCATGTCATAAGTATTTATATTGAAATGGAATTACGATCTCACTACCTCTTTATTAGTCGTGCTCTGCTTGAATTACACGCGCGACCTGTACTTATTATATTAGGGTATAAGTTTATGGCCCTAGCAGTTGTGATTGGTGCTGAGTCGCTGTGTGTTGTCCGCAGTGGAAGTCGCGGTGGTGCGTGATGCGGCGGCTGTCGCCCGTCGCCGGTGAGTCGCCGCGCCATTCTTGCTCTGCCCTAATAATAAGCAACGCTCCCGTCAATTTGTCCAGCGATTGAATGGTCTAGTTTATGGACAACGACGTACTGTACTGATGGCTCCATGGCTAAAATAAATAAAAACGTTTCATTTCCCTAATTTGAACAGGCGTTCAATCGCCGTACCATTTATATGTTTTAGGACAATGAGAGCATTGTGTCAGTGATTTGTCTGGTCGTATTACCATTTTGAATGATAATGTTTGTGATTCAAAATTGCAGAATTAAGTCAAAGAAATGTTGAATAATAGTTTCAACCCGACACTAGGTATTTCACCTATTGGAAATCATAAGCCATTTTTTATGATGTCATCGTCGCGAACAGACGACAGTATCCATTTTGTTTTTTAGCATGTCAGACAAGTCTATAAATATGATTCCGAATTTGTCACGTAATGCGACTTGAACACAATTTGTTTCAATAATATATACTTTTAACCGACTTCGAAAAAGGAGGAGGTTCTCGATTTGAATGTATTTCTTTTGTGTGCATATTACTCGATTACTCCGGCATTTGTGAATCGATTTTGATGATTCTTTTGTTTTGGGAAAAGTTATTCAGTATTGGATGCCTTTACATTTGAAGAAAATATTCTACCTCTAAGGGAACGA
This sequence comes from Hyposmocoma kahamanoa, assembly GCF_003589595.1. Taxonomy (NCBI): domain Eukaryota; kingdom Metazoa; phylum Arthropoda; class Insecta; order Lepidoptera; family Cosmopterigidae; genus Hyposmocoma; species Hyposmocoma kahamanoa. The sequence continues at coordinate 12,158 of NW_020653856.1, forward strand.
CGAACCCTGTTTCGCGCACCCTGTTACCCGTAACCGATTGTTGACTTTTTAGTTTCAGTTTGTATATTCTAAGCAAAGTTTAAAGTCGGTTACTCTTTTTAAATAAAAATTATGCATTTATGCTCTTGTGAAATCTTAAAAATGGTATTCCAAATTATATTCTCTAAGTATTTATCATTGAAAATTTTCAAAAGTAAATTCCGGAATATTTCTTAATTTCTTCAATACGTCTTCACACAAAATTTCGTGAAATGGATATTATAAGTCAATGAATGGATGCATAAAATTGTGATATTTAAAAAGACAGATGAGTAAGTCAACTGTCAAACTGACAGATATGGGCGGAGAGACATGACGAAACTAACCAAGCGCAACACCATTAACCATTTTTGTTTTCACGTTCTATGTGTATTATGGTTACCAAATAAACTATTTTTCTTTCTTTCTCTCTTTCAACCGCCGCGCGGTCTTCGAGCGGAGTCCGCGTTGCCGCGGCGCAGCGACCGCATGCGTCTAAGGGAGATGCCACTCGGGCGTTGCGTCGTCGCAACTGCGTTGATTTCAACGGACTGAGTGCCGCACGAGTTCTGATTTATATGTAGTATAACGCAGTTGCGATGACGCAACGCCCGTTTGGTTTCTCCCTGTCAAGGCAAACTACACTCTATTTATCTAGCTTTTACGTTTTAACTTAAATGAGCGTCCCGAGCACGCGGGCGAGTCTGGCTTGAATTTGGTATACGCAGCGGCCCGCGCGGCGACCGCGCGGCATCCGCGTGGTTGTATTATTCAGAGGAATTTAAATGTGGTTGCCTAGTAAATAGAATTCAGATTCGCCATTAATGTACATGAAGGCGTGGTAACTGATAGAGGCTGTTGTGGATTTCTAGCGAAGTGTTAAAACTAATGTTTACTGTCATTTGCATCCAACTTAACGATACTCGAGTCTTACAAAATTTTCTTTTTGCTATTGTCCTAAGTTATAACTATTTTAGTTTCTCGTGCCAAAAAACCCTCCAGAGCTAAACACGATACAACCTGCTAACAAAATTTGGAAATTTTCTACCACCCTAAGCTGTTTTCCGTTCGTCCGATCGATGAATCGAGCAATCGGTCCAATTGGATTTCTTTCGCATCGGATCGGATTACAGATTGAACGAACGGGTACCACCCAACCTTTATTGGGATCACCAGTGTTGTCGCCAAGAGCTGGTGAAATAAATAAAATAATCAATTTCAACGCTCGTAAAACAGATGGCCAATGGAGCCGAAGTGGTCTCAGCGAGAGCGTACCGGGGGACACGTTGTGTGGGTTGACCGGCCACATGGAGGACCGAGGACCTGTAAAGGTTACGGAAACACGCTAGATGTGAACGTGGTGATCTTTGGGGAGGCCAGCGTACAGCAGTGCTCGTCTTTCGGCTGAAATGATGATGAGGAATTTCTTATCTATTATAATTTAATAATATATGTATTATAGTGTGCCCCGTCGTCGCCATGGTCGCCACACGCCTGCCGCTTCTACTCCACAAACAAATGTTTCCGTCCGTCCGTGCGGCTGGGGTCGTTTACTTCGTGGTATTGTACTTGTCAAGTTTTATGTTGATGGTACACTCCGCGCTATGTGGTGGATCCTTTAGCACGTCCAGGTGTTCGATCGCGCATGTTCGACCGAGCGTAACTCTCGTAGGTTATTACTTGGGTGTGCGTGGGACTGTAAAATGAATTATGTGTGGGCGCAGACTGCGTGCAGCTGCAGGTGTACGCGGAGGCCGGGCCACGGCGCGCCGCAGGGTGGGGCGCAGGCGGCAGTAAGGCGTCGCTGTCGCTAGAGCAGTTCGTAGGAGCAGAAAGCGGGTTTACGCTCGACAAACAGAGCAACACCCTGGCGCTGGTGTGTCGCGACCTCGTGGCCCTGCTGGCCTTCGACACGCGCGAGCGGCTTCTGCAGTGGCAGGTGAAGACGCGGGCGGCGCTGGGCGAGTCGCGGCAGCGCCTCGTTATCGTCGCCTCGGCGCCCAAAAGAGGCGGCAAGGGGCCTGCGAGGCTGCACGTGCGCGCTGGACAAGCCGCACTTACGGCCGGTGTGCCTCCGCGGCTGCTAGGCCTATGGGACTTAAACCATCTGAGGCAAGTAATAGCACAATTGTTAGATATTGATGTTTCTCTGATGATCTGATGGCAGACGTAAAAACCATATTTGTGTTGCAAAAACGAGCGTTTCGTGTGTACCGTTTAGGTTCTCGGGTTTCCCTCAGAGAAAAGCTTAACGAAACGGTATCATAATTGTAGCATCACAGTACATATACTCGAATATTTTGTACGCCCGTAAAAACATACATAATTTCCAGTTCTTAGATTTTCGTGATTGTTACACATACGAAATGAAACTACTTATTTTTCCGGATTTAAATCGCGTATATTTGTTTTTTCAAACAAACCGACGTTTCGGCCCCTTTACAGGTCTCATGGTTACGGTTGATTGATTTAAATCCAGAAAAATAGTTTCATTACCTATACATAATTTCATTAAGAAAGAAAATATTCATTTTTTTATCATTTAAATATCCATTTCGTTTAATAAAGGTTAACGATTCTTTTAAAGGGAACCGTATACGTTTTTACAAAAAGGTTCCGGAGCATATATTAAAATAATCATTTCTTAAAGATAAGATAAAGATAAAGATCGATTTATTTGTGGAAGTAGGTACAATAAGTTCATCAGATCAGTTCAATACATTAACAGTACTACTACAACCAGTTTCGTCGAAACATACAAATATAATTAGTGGTGGTCGCATAATGTATAAAATATTATAATTAAAAACTGTCAAAAACTAGTAAATATGTAAAGAAAAAATATAATAAAAATTAGTAAAAATTAACAATGTCAAAAATAAAGCGAAAAATCATGTTAATGTCAAATTTACATAATTTACATTTCTAAGCCTCCATAAAATATGCGCATGTCAAAAATGAATGAAAGTCAATAATAACATAAATTAGTCAAATACATCTGTAATCTTATGTAATCTTACCAGATATAAAAACAATTATAATTGGGCCCTAAATCCATCTCGTATTCATATAATCATTTATATTATAAAAAAATTTATCAATTAAATACTGCTTACATTTTTTCTTAAACAAATTTACATGTAATTCACGGATAGATTTTGGGACTCTATTATATAATCTTGGCAGCATACAGAGCACACTTTTTGACATAAATGCAGTTTTATGTGGCATCATAGATACTGCATCATTATCTCTTCTATTCCTACGTCTTACTTCCACAAGTTTGTTGAACAGATTAGGGTTTGTTTTGACAAATAATATTGATTCTAGAATATACAATGATGGCACCGTTAGTATATTATACTTTTTAAAATAGGGCAAACAGCTGTCCAAGCGAGAAATGCTAAATATAGCTCTTATACATTTCTTTTGTGCTTTAAATACTAAATCCCGATCCCAAAAAATAATCAATTACCCCAAAAAATAATCCCATAGCTTAAATGTGAAGCCACTATACCATAATAAGCCGTCAATAATGAGTTAATGTCAATTATATGAGCCAATCTGTATAAGGCATAGGAAGAAATGCTTAATTTTTTTACATAGGTTTTGAATATGTGTTTTCCATGTCAACTTATTATCTACAATTACAACCAAAAATCTAGTCTCGGTTACTTGGCCTATATTTATGTTGTCATAACTAACATTGACGTTATTATTATTCTGTCGCTGACTGTAATGCATTACTTTAGTTTTTTCAAAATTAATACTGAGGTTATTTTCTTTTAACCAAGTTATAATGGACTCTACTGCTTCGTTAATGTCTTGTTCATAAGTAATTTTATTTTTACACTTAATTGTTATTGTACTGTCATCGGCAAAGAGAGAAACGTGGTGAATCGGTACAACTTTAGGTAGATCATTTATGTACAAAATGAATAGCAATGGGCCCAAGGCGCTACCTTGCGGAACGCCGTACATAATTGTTTTACTACAAGATCTAAGGACACATTCGGTTTTGGTACGGATATTTATGTTGCTGATTTCAGTGATTTGTTTTCGATTATTAAGATACGATGAAATTAGTTTAAGAATATTACCTCTTATACCATAGGTTTCTAATTTTTCTAAAAGTCTTTTGTGCTCAACATGATCAAACGCTTGAGTCATGTCGCAAAAAATAGAGCAGACTGGCGTACTTAAGTTTCAAACTTACAATATAAGTATTTTAATTGAAAAGTCATATAACAAAATAGAACACTATTTACGTGTTAGATAAGGGTGTATGGAAAAACGACATGGATCTAGATTAACACATAACATATACCAGAATTTAATTTCATTTGAAAAGAGCAATCCCTAGAGTTTCTTGCTCGTTCTTCTCAAAAAGTCTGCACAGTGAACGAGCAATAAAAAATGACGTTTTTAAGAATAATTTATTTTACATTTTATGTAATAAATGATTCTTTGACTTTGACTTTGATGTTTCGTCATATTTCTCTTTATCATTGGAGAATTTCATTCCGTCCATCCTGCAGGCGCTACGGTGTCGTGGAGGGTCGATTCTGCTTTGAGGGTGGCTCGCACTGCGGAAAAGGAGAAGGGCTTCACGTGCTAGTGACCGATCAGGCAAACGAGATCGCGCGCGATTTTGAGTTGGCTGCGCGGGGGTGCCTTTCGCCGGCGCGAAGGCCCTCCATAGCCCGAAAAAGTGAAGGTAATGGGGGATGTTAATTTCAACTACGCACTTCAGGCGGATCTCACATGGTGACGCTTATCACTACTTTACCTTAACATTTATTTGTATGGTTATTCTGCTCTGCTAAGCGAGAACAATGTGAGAAACGCTTTAGCTGTTGATTAGTAACAGTAAAGCAATGCGCGGTCATGACTTCAGCGGGAGGAGGTAGTCCCGAGTCGCACAAGGCGTATCGACCGGAAACGCGGCTGTCGGAGCTGAGCGCAGAGCGTCCGCTGCCGCCCGCCGAGCTGCGGCTGGGCGAGACGCGCTGGGCGAGCGGCGACGGCGACGGCGACGCCGCCTCGCTGCGCGCCGCCCCGCTCACCCCGTGGGACGGCGGAGTTACGCTCGAGCGCTGCGTCAGTTGCATCTCCAAGCTCGGCGCGCTGTCGCGGTCGTCCACCGCGGCGCTCACGCCCGGCGCCAAGCACTTCAGTCCCGCGTGGACGATGGAGGCGCTGAGCGAGGCCGCGGCCCCGGACGCCGCGCCGGGTGGGGGCGCTGGCCGCCCCGAGGCGGAGGGCCCGGACAGGCGCGCTCCGGTGAGGCCGCCGCGCCCAGCGTGTCTCGAACCTGCACCCGGTGGCAAGGTGCCGATGCCTCTACCGACCCCCTCGTGCGTCTGCAACTCTCTCTCCGAAGGACCTGCTCGAGCAGGCGTCGGACCCTATGAAAATTATGACGTCCCTAGAATTCCCTGCACCGAGGTAAGTTAACTGTAAACGGTTTTAAAATTATGCGTAATAAACGTTAATTGTTGTTAAAAATGTTTTTTTTCGTTAGGTGGACGGGGAGTACTACGACACGCCGAAAAGGCTGAGAGAATATTTCGATAGCGAACTTTTTAGGATTACAAGAGGTTCATCAGAGGATGTCATTATATTAAGGAAACCGTGCGGGTGTTTACTGAAAGTCGGTCGAAGAAGAACAGAGCCCACGGTGGTAGAGACGGAGGAAAATTTTCAGTCAGTCGACTGTCCGTGCAGGAAAGTAACCGACTGGGCGAACGCGTGGATCAAGCTGCCGTATTGCAGAAGAAATACCGATGTCAACGAGAGTTCAGTGCCAAATAAAGAGAACGTGACACCGAATGGCGCCGATAGCAGTGCGCTCTACGCCACGGTTGATGTAGCTAGGAAGACCCGACGGAAAATATGGTGCGAGCGGCGCGGGGTCTACACGCCGGGGGGCTCCGCGCCCGAGGTCGACCAGGGCCCACTCGCACACTATGAGAATCTCAGTTTTGCGTTATCGCTCGAGCACTACGAAAACGCAAAAGACCTGCTCCGGAGAGCGGGCATTACGCAAACCGAGTTGGACGCGATCGGTGCCAGTTTGAAGCCTTCTTCCTTCGTCGGCGTCGACGGCGGAGGCGTATGCGCCAGGTGCGGCCACCCTCCGCACGAAGACCGGCCCGGCGGCGGCTCCTCCGACGAGTACCTGCTGATGGAGCCGAAGAACATGGAGGCCGACGAGGCGGAGGCCGGCAAGGTTCCGCCCGCCGGGTACGCGCCGATGTCGCCGGTCGGGCCGTTCGCCCTCCGCACCCTCCGGCGGCCGCCGCGGGGAGGGGCGGGCCGGCCGCCGGACGAGAAGTCGGCCAGCAACCCCGCGCTGTGCGCGGCGGAGGCGGCGCGCGGCCGGCGGCGCTCCAGCT
>NW_020653856.1:18973-19294 GCF_003589595.1 Hyposmocoma kahamanoa
TCGGCCGCCGCGCGGCGCCACTGGCGCCTGTCGCGCCGCGAGCGCGCCTGTTCCGGCGCCGCGCCGTCGCGCCGCGCGCGCTCGCAGCCGCCGCGCGCCGAGTCCTCGTCGGCCGAGGCGGAAGTGCCCGTGCTGCTCGCCAGGCCGCTAGCAGGTGCCGCCCTTTCCCGTTTGGGGGCCGCTTCTTGTAGCCGCGGTGGGGGAAGGTTCGGCTCGTCGGCAGTCGAGAAAGTGGCGCAATGAAAACAGTTTTGAAATTGCTATTTACGCCCTCGACAAATTGCAGCGCCGACGTAATTAATTTCATCTTTCCGTTCAGTT
>NW_020653856.1:19394-38013 GCF_003589595.1 Hyposmocoma kahamanoa
CGTTCACTTACCGCCGAACCGTTTCGGTTAATGCGCATTCTTATTGATCATTCTAATTAAATAGCTAAAAATGTCGTAGTAAAAAAAACGAATATACTTGTAGCTAGTGCTGACTATTTCATATTTCTGTGATCAGCCATAAATATTAAAGTAACCCGTTTGTAGAAGGGCGGAGAGGAAGTGAACGATTCTTTCTCGGCATGCACTCCGATTGCGTAAATCGCTACGCAGTCACTCCGCCGTTCGTTAGCTGACACGAATGAACTTTGAAATTAGCATAAAAATATAATTCTGCAGGTCCTGACGACACTCATATTTTTAATTTCGATCTGTACCCCGAGATAAATTGTGGTCAAAGATGTCGTTAAGTGTACGGAAAAAATATTCATTTTCAACGCGTGCAATGAAAAAAAAAAGACTGCAGCGCTTCGGTAAGAAATCGACGTCCCGTTTACTACTACTAACTATAACTGCTTAAAATTCCCATCAGGCGGTGTCGCCACGGTGGCGGACACGCACAGCACGTCGAGCGGCACGTCCGACATGTCCGATTACGTCGAGACGCTGTCGCTGTGCTCGTCGCACTCGTCCAGCGACACGCCCGTCGCCCTGCGGTGAGTGCCGGCGCAGCCGCCGCCAGCGGCCGGCGCCAGCGCTGACCGCGGTCTGTTGCAGCGCGCGCGGCGCCACGAGCCTGCTGCGCCCGCGCTCGGGCCGCGAGTACCTGCGCGTGCCGCGCGCGCCCCCGCGGCCCCCGCGCCCCCCGCCGCCCTGACCCCTCGCCGGCGACGGCGCCTCTGCTGGACGTCAAACTTGAACGTCGGTGGTATGCGCCGGTTGTGTACAGCGTAGTTCAGATGTACAGTTCTGATTGCTACGTATCTGGTGAAACCGACAGTACATTCCGTGAACTTTATTTGTTTGTAGTTTCGATCCGTCCAACCGCGGCAAGCGCCATCACGCTACCGGTATCATTGGATTACTGTCTCCATTGTAAAAGGTGATCAGTTAAAAACACCGTCTGAAAAATTCTATTAGGTATTTTTACTAAATCGACTCAACTTATTTCATAATAAACAAATGTTTCTCAACATTTGGCTCGTATTAGCGTCGATCTTCGTCTATTGAAGAATTTTAATGGTGGAATAGTAGAGTCCATTCTTCCTGAAAACTGAACGAATTAAAAGACAGGTGAATTACCTACTCCCTAATATTAAACAGCTTACTATGGACATACATAGTGCGAGTGAGCAGGCAGGTACCTGTAGATGTAATTATAAAAAAAAGAAGTACTAACAAGAGTATTATACATACGTATTATGTAGTTAATGAAGGTTGTCTCCACTTCGTAACATTACAGCAGGTACGGCAACGGTGATACCGCCGTTGAGGCGCACGCGTCGGCACGCGCCTCACCTCATAGCAATAATATATAGAACATGATGTTTTCCTGTATAAAAATACTTTAAGTAAATATAAATTGAATTAACGTATTTTATAATAGTATTGAGGGTAGAATCCGAAGTTGCATTTGATGAGAGGGGCTGGAGAGGAGTGTTGGCCGAAGACTGGTTCGTAAGCAGGTTGTTTAGGTTAACGCTAGCCAATGAATTTATAATTATGCATAAGTAATGTTAAGGACCTCAAATTTCCAAAATAAAAGCAATGATCGAACTAATGCTCTGTTTTATTTACTCCCACTCCCTGTTGCGCCCCGCGTGACTCGCGCTTACAGCGTCACCTCCCGTTAAGTCGCTCTGAAAAGGCAGCAATGAACGAATTCGCTATCGTTACACTTCATCTATTGATGTGGAATGAATACACGACAGGATTCGTATTGTTACACCGACAGTTATAGAAGTATCTACCGACGTGCTGCATTCAAAAATAGCAGTTGTGTGCGGGTTTGTCTCGTGATATGGCGCATCTGACGATATTCCACGTCCCGCATGACAATCACACGTACGCTCAGTTTACGTTTCGACGATCTTTGATTAGTAAAAAGTAAAAAGGCATATAATAACATCTATGTTGTTAAATAATAACTACAATGTATTTTTATAGCTTTTTAAATAAATAATAAGGGAACTTGCATGTCAGAAAAAATAAACCCTGTGAAGACGTGCAAAGTCCCCAAATACCAAGCCGCTGTGATTCAATTGCCCACTTAGTTTAATTAAATATATTTTAAAGTGTCTTTTGCAACAATGGTTACTGTTATTTCACGTGATCCTTCACGTTCATTCCACCAGCGTCTCATGCGCTGATTGCTGTGTTTCATTATCAAGCGGAATTATGTATATCACCGTTATCAAAACGCGTGTACAACACTGGTTACTGTCATTGCACGTAACACGTCGCGCCCACTTCACGCGGCGCTGGCTCAAAGCTTTTTTCAAAACAGTGCATTTTGCCTATAGCTTTATTTACAGAAAAACTTTATAATACGAAAAGATTATTTTTCTTTGCTTTAGTGTTGTAGTTGATCTTGTAGAAGAATATTCACTCCTGTGAAGCTTTTATGATTGTCTACAAAACGCGATTTTCTGAGCGATTTTTCTTTTGACCGTATAGCAAAACCTTTATAAGGAGTAAAAGTTGTAGGAATGGTGTGCATTTTATGCAATAAACAACCTTCCACACGTCACCCAAGGTCAAAAAACAATTGAAAAAATCTAATTTGTTGCAAAAAAACGTTATTCTGTATAATTATATGGAATGTGTTATATATGACCAGGAAGGTGGATGAATTCTCTATCAGATATATTTCAATGACATATCTAACTTATGTTGGAAGAAATACAATTGTTATTAGAAAATTGAGGTTATTTCTTCACGCCAATCACGTTATACACAATGATTTAACTGTATTCTATTGATAGACGGCACAATACACATACGCAACATGGAAGTACAGTAGTTTACCCGCTCATTTCAATTGTTTTTTCACTTCAGAACACGGAATTACTTCACAATGTTTATTTATTTGTCAAGAAACAAAAATGAATCATGCCCGTCTCGCGCGCGAATTACCGACTAATGTATCGAATGATGTGACATAATTAGAGATGGTTAATATAATGTATAGCTCAAATTATAACGTTAAATTAGAAAATATTATAGCAATTATAATGTGAAAGAAATAAGGGCGCTAAAATTAAAACGTACTTTTTTCATTTTGGATTGGAGTACATAAAGATAATTAAACTAAATGCCATCTAGCGACATAATTTTACAATATTTCAATGCGTCGATTGCCATCAATCTATCCGTGCTTTACTTACGCAGCTAACAAACAAAATCCTTCTTCGTCCTGTGTTATCTCCCTTAATATTTCATAGATATTCTGTGTGAAAATGGGGAGCTAATTAATATCAAATTGAGGCTCTTGTCATTGATTGAATCAATTATAACGTGAAATACTTTCACATATTATTTGTAGCATTTAACATTTGGTGCGAAACTCGAAATAGCTGATTGGTTTATTGATGTTAAATTTCACGCTTGAGCACGCTAAATGCTAATGCTATATTTAGCACTCAGCAAGTATTATAGTTGCAGTTATGTTATAAATTATAATTATGGTTAGGTATAATTTCGATTTTGAGCTAATGATGGAACTTTAGCAAAATTTTGTCTGGTGAAGCAATTTAAATTAAAATATAATTACTTGGATTTATTTAGTTAGTTTAGCGTTTGTTTAATTAAAAGGTAACAACTTTGTTGTAATATTTGTATATAAGTAGGAGAAAGAATTATTATGAGTGTAATTTACTGTAAATAACCAGTGTAAAGTTTTGTGCAAATTGTAAATAGTAAATTGTTTAAGTATGAAGGGAAGCTCGTTGATTTATCTTCTATAACCTGTAACCACCATGTTATGTAGTACTTACAAAACAAATGAAGCCAGTCGTAACTAACCGTAAAAAATGTAGACTATTCTATAGATAGATTATACATGCTAGTCTTAGCAAGTTAGCACGCGTCAACTGTTTCACGTCTCTTTCCATTCGTTACGTTATCACACAACCTTGAGCTGCTAAACATTATAATTTTAGCACTTTTTCAAAATTTTGTATTTAGCGCGCTATGCAAATATAGCAGTTAATCTCATCTCTAGACATAATACCCAAGGTCCACCACCTACACCAGATCTTTTAATATTCTTTACTTTATCCATTTTGCACGAACTTACAACGTCCAATAGAGTAGAAACCCTAATTATAGTGTTTTTTTAAATAAAATCTACAGAAGACGCTCTATAACGTGTTTGTTAATAAGTATAAATACTACAGATTGTCTGTAAATGAAATATATCTAGAATAAACTTAAGAACACTAGTTTTTAGAGTATTAATAGACTTTACTGGATGTGTATAGAACAATTTTACTAAAAACAATCAGTTGATCTACAAATGAACTTAAAATAAGTACTATAGGAGTAAATCTTAAAAGAGATTACACTTAATTAAGTTATTTGGTATTAAGAATGTTTTAAAATTTTGACTTGAGTGAAGTACGTCTATGAGAACAATTTCTTTTTTCTAAAACCATTTATAGAGAACTATTATCTAAACATATACCATATTAAGACTGTTTATAGATATAATAGATGATCAAACGAACTTCTTATTATGTGAGTCGTTTCATTCGAAGATTATAATATTTAACTAGTTAGTTTCCTTAAATTACTAGGCAACACCGCACGGTTTTTAGAGAAAAAAAAAATTTACTGCCTACCAGGCAACAACCGCCATTTTCTGTCCTCATTCCTTTTAGAGTGGGAAGTAAAACTTTTTTGGGAGTTTCAGAATCTTTACTTCTGATACCTATGACGATGTCAAGGGAGGGAGGGTGTTGATTATAATCTTCGAATGAAGCGACTCACATAATAGCAATCGAGATTCACTTCAAGAAGTTTGTTTGATCATCTATTATATTTCGTCGCTTCACTCTCGATATAATATTTAATATTTAACCCGCCGCGCCGCTCCCACACCTGCCGCACACATCGGCTCAGGTCTCACTCGTGGCTCCTGTGGGGAGCTCTGGGTGTCAGCAAGAGCGTTCCCTGATGTCCAGTTGTCTTATTTTGTGTTACCAAAATACAATGTTTGAAAACTGCGACAAGGCGAATACTTATATCCTCTTTAAAACATGGAAAATTTAATGTGGCCTGTATGCGACCAGGCGCAGACATTTTGATTAAATCAGGTATTGCAATTTTAATCGGAATATCTGATATTTGTATGTTTTTCATTTTAATCATGCCAGTTTGTACGCGGTGTGCAGTACAAAGTGCAAGTAAAGTAACATGTTTTTTCGCAAGTTTTTCAAGAGGAAGTTCTGTGTTGGGAATCCACGCTGAAACTAATGCGAGAACGACTTGGGGATTCCAAGTATTGCTATACTTTGGTGCATTGGGTTTCAATCTAAATGCGCCCATTAAGTAATCTTTTTATGCGGGCATCTGAGCCTGTTTCAGACTATAAACGAGATAAAGCAGACTGTTATTATTGCAAAATTCCCACCAGAGGTTTAGGGACACATTATATTGTCTAATTGTATTTTAAGAAAGAGAAGCTAAGGGTAAAGTCATCGCCTCTTGTGGGACTCCGCGGGAGGCTAAGGGCGCCCTGATAACGGCAGAAAGGGTAAGACTGGCGTGCAGTCGATGAGGCCGCCTGCAATAAGATTTAACAATGATTCGCTTGAGTTAAAATATATCACGTCGGAAACCGACAGGCTTTGCAGCAGGAGGAACCATGCCTGGGAAGGCCAATGTGGAAAACTAAGAGTACCATTTGCTTGGTCGTCAATAATTTTGCGTTTGCCGTTCAATAATAAAAAGAAGGGTGGGAATGCGTAGAAAAAAAAAATTTGAATTCCGAAAGTAAAAGCAAAAAAAAGTAAAGGCATCTACGGCAAAAAAATCTAGTTCCTGAAACCGAGAGACAAAAATAGCGGATTTGGTATTGGTGCGGGATGCAAAAAGATCAATCTCGGGTTGTCCGAAACGTCTGACAATGGTGTGGAAGGCGCGAGAGGACAACTCCCGCTCGGTGTCGGGATTAGTCTTCCTAGATTCTATATCGGCGCGATTATCTTTTGTATTTACATAATATGCACATATGCATACAAAATTATGTTGTGCTTTTCGCACCATTGCCATTGGTTTACTTAAATCGTTAAGGTGGGGGTATTGAATCCCACCCTTGCGATTTATGTAACTGATCGCCGTAGTATTGCGTACTCGCAACAATATAACGCAATCAGATTATACTAATATAATATAAGAATACTGCAATTCTTAGTAATTGATATGGTGCTTCTTCTCAATAGCCTTCCGTTGGCCTCCTGTGCTACTCGCGCCACATACGGAATCCCAACCGGTGCGCGGTGCAGCTGTATAAATTCTAATTTAAAACTTGAGGTTCTCATATACGATGAAGTCGAGTAAATATTGTCTGTCCACCAACTCAAATCACTTAGAATCATCGTCTGTGATTTCAAATAGAGTGGACATGCTAATCGTTTCTTAAGTAACTTTTATTTATAATATTGTTAAAAAGTTAATAGTTTTCGAAAATAAATACACCAAAAGCTGCATTAAAGTGAACTTTACGTGTTTGTGACATTAGATTTTTAAATTAAACCGGGTAATAGTGTAGAAATCGAAAACAAATTTAAATTTTTCGTTAAATTTTTCAAAATTTGGACTTCAACCTCATTAAGCGAACAAAAGACCCAGTGAACAATAGGCCCGATGGACAAAAGAATCGTGGTACCATTTGTTATTAGTATAGTGAGCACTAATTTCGCCACTCAGACAGTGTAAACTGGTGGCACCGCCGTTAAGTGGTGGACGCTTACGCCGGAGACTCGGGTTCGATTCCGTGGAGTGAATTTTTTTTCTCTGTTTCTACATTTCTGGACTAATTGCCTGGGCTCCAATACAGAAATGAATACACATAACCTGGTTGCGACATCCAGCGCATATGCAAATATGCGCTGGATGTCGCAACCAGGTTAAAGGAGTAAATTTTTTGCAATGTTGTCGGTGCTCTTATAAATACCACCTTACGTGCCTAAACTTCAACAAGCAAGATTTCAACGGATTCTCTAAGGACTTCAAGGAAACGTGGGTGTGCCCTACGTGCCGGCGCAAGGAACCGAAGCCGGGCGACAATTCTAACACACCTATTCGGTCTACAGCTAACCCGCCGCAGAAAATCGTTACGAGCGCCGCGTTGGTAGCAGCCCCACCGCCAATTGCTCCTAATGACGAATTTGTCACTCAACGGGTAAGGCCCCTTAGTTCTTGTAAGTGCTCCTGCATCTCAGCTGAAAGCATACGCGACATAATTAGGGAAGAATTGGATAGAAAGTTCAACACTCAACTGAATGAATTTAAACTTAAACTCAGTAGTTTAGAGGAGTCCCTTGCCTTTCACTTTGCGCAAAACGACCAACTTAGAAGTGTAAACGAGTCGCATAAAGCGTCAATAACTGAACTACAAAAGGACAACGAGCTGCTGCGAACAGAGAATAAGGACTTTAACCGCCGTCTGCAATTACTCGAACAGCTCTCGCGTTCCAACAATATTGAAATACAGTGCATACCTGAAAATAAAAGCGAAAATATATACAATACTGTCCAACAATTGGGAAAAATTATTAAATGTCCCGTTGCCGAGTCAGATTTTCAGTATTGTTCTCGAATTGCCAAATTAAACAACGAAAGTCCTCGACCAAGATCTGTATTAGCGAAGTTTAATAGCAGACGCCTTCGCGACGAGTTTCTAGCATCTGTGGTTAAATTCAAACGGAATAATCCTACAGATAAGTTGAGTACAAGCCACCTAGGTATAGGAGGTCAGAAAAAAAGCCCTGTGTACGTGTCTGAACATCTCACACCGGAACTCAAATCTCTCCACGCTGCTGCTCGGCGTGTGGCGCGTCAACTAAACTATTTTGTTTGGGTGCGCGACGGAAAAGTTTATACCCGAAAAAGCGACAGTTCTGGTTTTATTCACGTCCGCTCTGAAGACACCTTAAAATCTTTGTCTTAGTTACTTTTTTCATAAAGCACTGACACATTTGTAATTTATCCAAACAAAATTTTTTTTTTTTAATATTGTTATTGTTTTCATTCTGTTATTTATTTCCATTATAAATTACACTTAATTTTAAATTATAATTCCAATTTTATGAGTAGTTTAAATATTCTTTTTAGTTCTGCATTTAGACCATTAAATGTTTATTACCAGAATGTCAGGGGCTTAAGACTTAAAACTGTATCTCTTTTTAACAACGTAATCTGCAGTTCTTATGATATTGTTGTGCTGACGGAGACGTGGTTAAACGACTCTTTTCATGATTCTGAACTTTTTGACGATCGTTATGTGGTCTACAGGAGAGACCGAGCGGTTGGTGGCGATAGTGCGGATGGTTTTCACACGCACAAATCTATAGGCGGTGGTGTTATTATAGCAGTTTCTAGGGATTTGTGTTCTAGGCGTCTTTCCAGCTTTGAATCTAGATGTGACGACCTGTGGATATGCCTGGAGGTTGGAGATCCCGACGGTAAGTCAACTAACTTATATCTTTGTGCTGTCTATCTGCCGTCCCCTTTGAAAAAGGAAGTTCTCTTAGAATTTATCAATAATTCTAACAAAGTAATTGAAGGGAATGGGGTTGATAATGTTGCTTTCATGGGAGACTTTAACATGGGTAAGATTCTATGGAGCTGTCTTGATGATCTCTCTACACCTCGTGCAGAGCCTGTGAGCGCCATGTCTAGTATGCTTATCGAATTTGCCTTACTTAATAACTTAACGCAGTACAATTGTACTTCCAACTATCAGGGCAACATTCTGGACCAGGTGCTGAGTTCTCACGCTGTCATATGCGCAAAGGAATGTATGACTCCTTTATCCAAAGTTGACTAATTTCATCCACCTATAGAGTTTTCATTTTGTTTTGGCGCTAATAAAAATATGTCTGCGCATAATAAAATACGCTTCTGTTTTTATACAGCCGATTATACGAATATTCTTCACTATCTAAACAAAGTAGATTGGGACAAGGCATTCACCTCCTGTAATTCAGTTGACGATATGGTATTCTATGCAATAATTCGACAAGAAATAAACAAACATGTTCCTAAATCCAAGCCCAGGTCCAAAAATACCCGATTTGGTTCTCACGTAATCTTATAAGTCTATTACGAGAAAAATATAAGTACCGCCAGAAGCTTCGAAAGTTTAACAACAACACACGCGACAAACTGGCTTTCGAACTTGCAAGGTCCCGTTCCGATAAAATGAAAAATTTATGTTATAAACAGTACATAGCTTGCCTGGAGAGTAATTTACGTTCGAATCCAAAATTATTCTGGTCGTTTGTGAAAAGTAAACGTAATAACAGTAACCATTATCCTTTTCAAATGTACCTGCATGAAAAATCTGCAGTTGGTAGTAAAGATATCTGCAATCTGTTCGCTAATAACTTTGCTTCAGTTTACAACAAACCTACTGACACCTCTGCTGCGGTCTACGATGCGCCATCTCTAACTAGCAGCTTTTTAACTATGATTCAATTTAATGACGACCAGGTATTCAAGGTTTTGGAGAGACTCGATCTTTCGAAGGGAGCTGGAAGTGATGGAATTCCTTCTAAATTTGTGACCATGTGTGCCCCAGGATTAGTTCGACCTCTACGACTAATTTTTAATACATCTCTGAGCACTGGTGTCTTTCCGACTGCATGGAAAAAGGCTCTTATAGTACCCTTGCATAAAAATGGAAACAGGGAAGCTGTGAATAACTACAGGCCTATTTCCATTTTGCCGATCTTTGCTAAGATCTTTGAGTGCTTGCTGATCCCCATACTCTCTTGGCATTTCAAGGGTATAATGATCTCTGAGCAACATGGTTTTACCAAGGCACGCTCCACAGTTACTAACCTCGTCCAATTCATCAATAATATTTCTCACTCTCTTGACCAGCGTTCTTCTGTGAGCGCCATGTACACTGACTTCAGCAAGGCTTTTGATAAAGTTAACCATCAACTTCTTCTACGTAAACTTTCCATATATGTATAGCAGAGCCTCTGCTGGGTTGGTGCGGGTCGTATCTGTGTGGCAGAACGTCTACGGTCGTTGTAAACGGGGATTCATCGGAGCCTTTTGGAGTTTCTTCTGGAGTGCCGCAGGGTTCACATTTGGGTCCATTGCTTTTCAATGTCTTTATAAATGACATAAATCAGTGCTTTAGGCACTCACAGTTCTTGCTGTTTGCTGACGATTTGAAATGTTTCCGAGTTGTGAATACCATTGACGATATTGCAAAATTACAAGAAGACATTAACCGCCTAGACTCCTGGTGCGACAATAACCAAATGATGAATGAATGAATGAAGGAATGAATGAATGAATGAATGAATGAATATACTTTATTGCACAGATAAACACACGAACATAAACACATGTACAGATAAACATACGCACAACAGGCGGCCTTATTGCTAAGTAGCAATTTCTTCCAGGCAACCTTAGGATAGGAAAAGTACTTAGAAGGGGGTGCAACCAAGATACAAGATACCACAGCGATAGATTGAGAAACAATATTAATAAATACTAATAATAAATAAAGTATATAATATAAATAAATATTAATAATAAACACAATAATATATCATTTTAATGTAAATAAATAAAAATACTAAATACACAATGATATCAATGTAAATACATAAATAAATAATTATAAAAATATTTACTTATTATATTATGATGAAGGATTATAATAACAACAGAACAAGGACATTAAAGGCAGAAAGGGAAAGAAGTCACTGCTCAAGAAAGTGCTCCTTGACACGTCGTTTGAAAGTATGTAAAGAGGGGGATCGTCGAATATTTTCAGGGAGAGAATTCCACAATCGGATAGCAGAAACAGTGAAAGAGTTAGAGAAAAAATCAGAAGAATGGGAGGGCATTTCTAAAGAAAGGGTTTGAGAGGAGCGAAGTGGACGGTCAAGAGTAGAAGCGTGAAAGACGAAACGTTCTTTGAGGTAAGGAGGAGCAAAGGTGTCGTAAAGAATTGAAAAAAGGAGGGAAAGGACGTGAAGGTCTCTACGACGGTGGATTGGTAGCCATTTAAGTTGTTTGCGAAACTGGGAAACATGGTCGAATTTCCGGAGTCCGAAAATAAAGCGTATGCACATGTTTTGGAGCCGTTCCAATTTATTAAGAAGAGTGACTGTCAAATCAGGGTAGCAAACATCAGCATAGTCCAGTATCGGATGTAGGAGACTTTGAGCCAGGTTAATTTTGGTTTTAATTGGCAGGTAATTTCTTAATCTTCTCAGTGAGAAATGCGCATTAAACACCTTCCTGCTAACCTCAGCAACGTGCGGTTTCCATGAAAGAGATTTATCAAAAATAACCCCCAGATTCTTAACTGATTCCGAAATAGAAATCTGGACACCATCGAACATCACCGGTGGAAGCGAGCTATAATCGATTCTTGATGCAAACCATGATTTTAAATGTCTCTAAGTGTTGTGCAATCTACTTCACCAGAAACACTAAGCATGTCGTCAACCCTCTATTCACGTTTAAAGGTAACCCAATTTCTAATGTGAGTCAAATTAAGGATCTAGGCGTGCTGCTCGATAGCAAACTTCGCTTCCATGTCCACATCGACAGCATCGTATCTAAGGGTTTTCAAACCTTCGGTTTCGTCTTGCGACACTGCTGTAGGGACTTTAAGTCGCCCAGCATTAAAATTATGTTATACAGTTCTTTGGTGCAAAGCGGGTTGGAGTACTGTAGTGTAGTATGGAACCCTTTCTATGACGTGTACAAAAAGAAACTTGAAAGAGTACAAAAAAGATTCGTGTGACACTTGACCTATTCCTGCTTTCTTGCTAAGTCCTTAAAGAATTACGACGCTAGACTTGAGCACTTCAAAATGGAAACATTATCGCTTCACAGGAATACACTTGACAGTCTGTTCTTGTTCAAATTAGCTCGTGGAATTCTAGGACACGCCTGACTTACTGAACGAACTCGGCTTTAACATACCGCGTAGGTTGCCAAGGTCCTCGCAGTGTTTCAAGTTATTATGGACCCCCAGCTCCCATTGAAACTTGGGCCACTTTGCACCTTTAGCCAGACTGGCACACCAGTATAACAATAATCTTGACAAGACAGTTGACATCTTTGCTGAAAGTTTGCCTAAGTTTAAGCGTTCTGTGAAGTCCCTGACATCTTAAAAAATATATTGTATTCGATTATTTTTATGATTTATATTTTTATTATTTTATTATGGATTCGACTTTTTTTTAGCTTAATCAACGACATTTATACTTTTTCAATTTAATTTGTTTGTTTGATTGATTAAAATTGCAGTAGTAAATGTTAAAATAACACTTATCATCTTATCTTATCATCTTGCATGTTGTCTTCACCTATAATTGCTATAGCATTAAGCTTTTGTTTTGTATTGTTAAATATTTGAATGTTGCAATGTATATACCTAGTGTTGGTGAACTAAATAAATAAATAAATATCTGGAAGGTCAATTGTTGTTTCATAGTTACCGTCATGTTTTTGAAGACTTAGAAATTTCTGAATTTCCAGTAATTTTGTATATAATCAACCGTATTTACTGGCTGGGCAAGCTGAGATGACGACACCAATCAATTGAGCGTACTCCCGTATGGCACATCGGGTTAACCTCATATTTTTTTTAAGTAAGCGGTAAATTTTTTGATGTTTTTTAAAAGGTAAACTTATACTTAAACTTCATGAATCAAAATTGTATCTTGGAAATTTACAAACTTGACATGGTTGTAACACAGACTTGCCGTAATTAACGGTGAAGCCTAAACATTGCAATAAGTTAATGGTTGTATTAACATTATTGATGCATCGTCATAATCAGCTGTGCTATACAACAAATATCATCTAAATATACCACGAACTTAAATTCTTGTTGTCTCAAATGTGTTACAACTTCTTTCATGATTTTGGTAAAAACTTTCGACACGACTCGATGCTGTGGACAAGCCGTATGTCAGAGCAGTAAATTCATAGGTTTCAATTTCATCGAACCACAAGGTAAATTCTGGAATCTGGGGTACTTTCGGTCTGATTCGCAGATAGATGTCAGTGAATACACCTCTTTCAATGCGAGGTGTCAATTTTGAGGCAATTCGATAGTCCTCCATTTTAAAATTAGTTTTTGTTACAAATTTGTTAATAACGTTATGTTCAATATGAAACGACTACTACCGTTGCGTTTTGGGGCTAAAAAAGTACTAGAAATGTGTTGATGTTTTCTAGAACAGCACTTTGTCATTGCTCCTAAGTCAATTAAGTTTTTAATTGCGATAAGGAATTTTCTCAATTGTCGTCTGGCGATAAATTAATGCCGGGTATAACTGACTGTTTTGTTGTGTTGGTACCTGTTTACATAATGGTATTGCTGGCGAAGCTGCATATTGGTTTTGCAGGAGGCTGTCGCCTAAAACCATTCACGATCTTCTTTAGAATTGTATTAAATAGGTAATTGAGTTTTAACTACGGTGTCTTCCGTTAACACTTATTAATTGCACGTATGTGGGATTTAAATTGAAATAACTCGCAGTTAATTTCTTATCGCAGTTAACTCATGGTTAATCCCAACTTAATTTTGTTTTAAGTATACTTTTCTAAGGGTCGTATTCCACAACTGTACTCAATGCTCAAGTCAGGATTTGAGCAGACTTGAGTATGATTTCAAGCACTGGAAATACGACTCTAATGGCAAGGACTTGAGTATGATTTTCAGTGCTCACTGCAATACTCAAGTCCTGACTTGAACATTGAGTAGAGTTCTGGAATACGACCCTTAGAATAATACAATTATTAAAATCGGCTCGTAGTCGATTTCATTATCACGAATAACGGTTAACCCTGACGTAAATTTATTTAAGATTAACTTGACTTATTAGCACTTAGGTACTAATATTGTTCGAATCAGAATCGACTCGCAGTCGATTTCTGTATCGTGGCTAACTCGCAGTTAACCCCGACTTAATTTTATTTAAAATTCTTTACTTATTACCACGTAGGAAGTGGTATTGTTCAAATTAAAATCAAATCGCATTCGATTTCATTATCGTGTTTAACTCGCGGTTAACTCCGAGGCAGTTTTATTATAAATCATGTAAAATGCAAATATATCTGTTCAGATTTTCATCCATCCATGTTCGATTTGGTTATCGAGGATAACTCGCAGTTAACCCGATGTTTTATTAAATGTAGGTTAGATTCACATTTGTGATGTATGAAGGTAAACATTTATTATAATTACGGAAGTAGTAAGTAGTGCTATAAGATAAAAATGAATGTTTTCTTTTTTTATTTTCATTATTTATGAGCGTAAGAAAAAATATTACCTTGATAAATGTCCGATTCGTCTGATGATATTATGATCCTATAACGCCGACGACGTTTGGCATCTGTATTTTCCAAGTATTTCAGTTTACTTTTATAATATTCGATTTTTTCTAAGTTGTTCGCTTTTACATTTTAACAGAGCTGTGGAGGCGTGCTTGTTGCCTCGCACGAAAAAGGAATGAGGATAGAAAATGGCTGTTGATGCCTGGTAGGGAGTGTCAACGTCAAAACATTTTTTTTTCTCTAAAAACCGTTTAGTGTTACCTAGCAAGTTAAGGAAAGTATCAGGTTAAATATCATATCGACAATGAAGCGACGAAATGTAATAGTTTTGAGGCGTACAAAGTGTGCTCCTTGGGTGAATATCGGCTGTTACGAGAACGTCGAAGAGCGAATGAATGAATTGTGCAATGGAAATGTGACAGACCGCAGGTGGCGCGACCGAACGGCGGGTCGCTGTGGCTAACGACTTCCGCTTCCGGCGTTACGGCTACGCCGCGTAGCACCATCGTAGCACACAGCGGCCGAAACCATTGGTGAATTTCGCTGATACTATAGAATTTTTCATTTTGGTACCAATTCCGCTGAGCGGATGGACGGAGCCTAATCACATTAATTATATAAAAAAACACCTTTAGAATGAAATAGAAATTAATATAGCTACTATCACTGTTAATAAATACAATAAAAATAGGGAGTTGTATCGTAAAGTGGCAGCTGGCGGCGTCGGCGGCGGTGGCGGTGGCGATAATCCCATCTCAGCGTAACATGAATATAATTACATAGCTCGGTACATGTCACTCATGACCATATACATATATCGTTGGTGTTTTGTGGAAAGGTCGAAAGCGCCATCTCGGAGGGAGCATGTTTTAGTTTTACACGATCGTTTTAAAATATTTAGGACCTGATTTACATACAACTTTAAAATTTAAACTTAATTAAAACAAATTCAATAATTTTGAAACAGGACGTAAATATTTTAAAACAGTCGTTAAAACTTGAAACATGCTCTCCTGAAAAATTTTTCGAAATGGCGCTTTCGCCCTTTCTACAAAATACCGACGATATTTATAATCACGTGAGTACTTACGTAATTCGTTGTTGCTTTATAGTAATTACAAAATTGCATGGTGCCTTAAACTGTAGTACAATTCGAGATACAGAATTTCTTATGTTAATATAAAAGTAACGGGAGTTACTCGCGTAGTATTTTAGTCGGAAGCGGTCCGACTAGTTTCGGCCATAATCGATGGTCTTCTTCAGGGGTTGAGTGCAACGTTCGCGACCGCGTCACGTCTAGCACTGAGTACTTAAATTTGTAAAATTTGGTATTGTTAAATTATCGTTAGTAAAATGTTAGTACTTTTTTTAGCAATTGAAGGTTTTTATTAGTTATGAAAATGGTAGCATGTAATTTTTTATATAAGGTTTTTATATAAAATGCACAAACTGTGCATTTTATATAAAAACCTAGGTCGGTAAAAATGTTGATTGACCCAAGTAACTGACAGAAAGCCGAGCAGTGTTTACATATCACCGGACGCGGGATGGAGAGGCGGTGAGGAATATGCAGATAGTGACAGGCATTTAGTGTTATCGTGACAGTCGCGTTACTGTCGCGTGACAGCTGTCGCGCGATCTTTGCGTCTCGTAAACCGGCGGGCGACAGCAAGCAAGTCAAGAGGAGTATTTTAGTTTTGATTTTCGTATTATACCTACTTCTTGCTAATGATGATCCACAATCTAAAGCGGCAGTGTCACTTCCCGTTAAAATGAGGTATTTTGTTTCGTATGACCAATATTTGCCAGCGCAGGTGATGCTTTTATTGTTGTAATGCCGCGACAATCGGAATACATTTCTTCTTCTCTTGGTCTGTGTTCTTCGCTCAGCTGACCATGCGAAAATGCTAATTTAAACTACGCGGTCATTGTCGTCGCAATGAATAGACGAACACGGGGCAATATTAATTTGACGGTGTGATTGACAAAATTAGTGCGTCTTGTGAGTGCCATTTTATTAATCGATGACGTTATAACATTCAAATCAATCAAGAAAATCTGCAGAGATGCAATATGAATATACAAGAGAATCATGCAAAATCTAAACCTCCTTAAAAAAATTACAAATGTACACAATAAAAGTGTAAGGGACCCAAATATACTGATATACAATAATAAATGGTGACGTCTCCTATCTTGATCTTTCGGAGGACCTTCTTAATAAATTGGAGCGGCTGCAAAATCAATGTATCAGATTTGTGTTTGGATTAAAAAAGTACGACCACATTTCCAAGTTTAGAGATGAGTTGAAGTTGTTGCCTATTCGTTTACGTAGAAATGCTCACATTTTATGCTTCCTCTATAAAATCCTGTTCCATCCCACTTCACCTAGCTATCTACGTGAGCGTTTTCAATACCGTCAGGCTATGGGTGACCGCCTGTGTTCTGGCACCAATTTGTCCCTCGTCCTTCCACAACACAGTTCCCAAAAATATTCGAACTCGTTCACAGTAAATGCTGCCCGTATGTGGAACCTTCTCCCGGTCGAGGTCAGACAGTCGCCTTCGGTTCGGGTTTTCAAGGGTGCTCTTTTGAAGTTTTGGAATTGTTCAGACTCCACATGTTAGAGCTTTTGAAATATTTATTTACTTTTGATATATTTATTTATAGTTTTATTTTGTACATTCAATTTATTATAGACTTTGTATGTATTAATGTATCAACATTACTTAATATATATATATTCGTATGTACATTTGATTTATTAAATTTATCTGTGTATTTATTGAGTATAGTATATTTCATTTCTTTACTTATCTATTTTTAGTGCCACCCCAAAAACCAACTTTCCTCTCAGATTTTCAAAGGTTAGTTGGAAGAAATCTCTTTATGGGATAAGCTCGCCTTTGTACACAAATATTTAAATTGTTTCTGAAAATTTGTAAGTTACTTTGTGGTACAATAAAGTGTTTAAATAAATAAAATAAATAAATAAACCCACATTGTTACTACAAAAATCAATGCAAAGGCGCGTTGTGTTCGAATTCATAATGCTCTACCAAAAGACATTAAAACATCACCAAATAATATATTCGAAAAGTGAATGGCTTAAAGATAAACATAATTACAAAGTGCCTGATTTTTAGACAAGTATTGACATAAAATTAGTGCTAAGTGAATAGTTATTACTTTGTTGGTATTATTTGACTAATTATTCCTTGTGCATGTCCGGTGACAATGTTATAAATCAATTAATTTTAAGAAAATTTTACAACATGCCTATTTAGGTAAAATATGCGTTCACCATAGTTTAAGCAAATAAAATGTCGTTTCACTTCAAATGAGTAATATAAGCCTTTCATGAAAGAGCTATTTCCATGGCGTCTTAAATAACTACACAATATTGTCATCGCTTTGTTCAATCACGTGACCAAGCTCCAATATATTATCTCAATAGACCGCACCCAACGCCATCGGTTTCTAGCGAAGGTGTTACCACACTATATGGTACTAGGTACACTGCAACGGTCTGATATTATACTATATTGTACTTGGAGACCAAACGGGAAAGTAGAGTCGTAGAAGACAACGTCAAAGGCAGGGGTGGTGTAGAACTGTGCGGGGCGGAAGCAGGCAACGGGACGCAATCAAAACAATTTGTACTTCCACTTGTTAACCCGCGGACAAAAGCCTTTGATCCGCAAACTTCCTACCCCGCGCCCCCTCACCTTTCGTCCGCTATTCTACCGGCTCTTCAATCTTCAAACGGAAACACTTCGCCATGTTTTAATCCCGGCAGCTGCACGGTTGATTCACGGCCTAGTACCATATAGTGTCGGAACAGCGCCTCGGTCTTGCTGCATTTTGTTGCAATAATCGCGACGGTGCCCTCTACAAAAAGTCGGTGCCCGTTCTATTATTCCGCGCGCGCAATTAAATTGTTTCACTCGATTTGTCAATGACCTTTAGATTTAGATTTATTTATTATTTTGTAAACTGTACATTATTATCGAGTTCTTAGGTTTTCGCGATTGTTACACATAGGAAATGAAACTATTTTTCCGGATTTAAATCGCGTATATTTGTTTTTTCAAACAAACCGACGTTTCGGGCCCTTTACAGGTCCCATGGTCACGGTTGACTGAGGTGGTACAGTCTTCAACCAGTT
>NW_020653856.1:53013-124174 GCF_003589595.1 Hyposmocoma kahamanoa
AACGCTGCCGCGACATTTGTGGTCTGTGGAGGCTTCCGCCGAACCAGTGCCAGGACAACTGCATTGACCCGCCGGCCAGGGAGACCCGTAGAAACGGTTGTTCCGCTGGCCGCCCGCGGTACAGTACAGGGGCCCAAGCGTGCTTAACCAGCTCGTGAGGCTGCCTCACCATGCCGCGCATAATCTCGGTGTGGTTCGTCGTGCCGGTTGGTGACCGGGAGGTGGGGTCCCGGCGGCCATTCCCGGGGGGGTTCGGGGGCCCTTCCGTCCGGCGGATCAGCGCAACTTGTCTGTAGGCAAGTCTCTGGGGAAGCAGGCCCCGCGATTTGATCGCTTGTGTCGCGGCACTGTTTTCTCGCTTCACGCCTCTTTTTCCCTCCAACATGTTAGCGCAAAGTACAAATTTCGGTCGTACAGCGGTGCACACCCCCACCACTAAAGCGCTCTTTAAGGTGGAGTTCACGAACATTCGAGGACTCCACAATAACATCCACGCCGTCCATCAACATCTTGAGACGGCTCGACCAGAAATGCTGTTCCTTACGGAGACGCAAATACTCTGCCCGGCTGACAGCAGCTACTTGAATTACCCTGGCTATATGCTTGAAGAGTCCTTCAAAGCGAAAGCTGGGGTCTGCTTGTTTGTCCGGGCAGATGTTTGCTGTCGCCGTCTGCGTCATTTGGAGGACCCCTCCTTCTCCATCCTTGGGGTACATGTTGACCTGGGCAGTCATTGCCGTGTCTACATGTGCCTCTACAGATTCCACCACGGCGACATGGAGACAACTCGTCTCATGGACCACCTTACTCGGGCGGCAGATGACGCGCAGGCGCAGTTTCCTACAGCGGAATTGGTGTTTTTAGGGGACTTCAATGCTCACCACGAGTCGTGGTTAAGTTCCTCTAAAACTGACCATGCTGGAAGAACTGCCCACACATTCGCTCTCACACACGATTTAACCCAACTGGTGAATCAGCCCACCCGGATTCCAGATAGGGTTGGTGACGCGCCCTCTTTGTTGGACCTTCTGCTGACGTCTCGCCCGGCTGGATATCGGGTGGTGGTCCAAGCCCCTCTGGGCACTTCGGATCACTGCTTGATATCCACTAAAGTGGCAACGTTACTGCCACCACCACCTACTGTGGCTAAACGCCGCATTTGGCATTATGCGTCGGCAGATTGGGACGGTATGCGGGACTATTTTGCATCCGTTCCCTGGCGGCAGCGCTGTTTTAGTGAGGTGGATCCAACAGCTAGCGCGACTGCCGTTGCTGATGAGATCTTAATCGGGATGGAATACTACATCCCGCATTCGGATCTCGTCAGTAAAGGGAGGCGCAACCGCTGGTTCAACCGCGAGTGTGCTGTGGCTGTTGAGAACAAACAGACTGCATACCGCGCTTGGATCAGGGGTCTAGCTTCAGACGATCCCAATACGAACTCACTTAAAACAGCCTACAATAATGCCACCAGGTCTTGCAAAAGAGCGTACATCAGAGCGGATGCTCAGCGCGTCGCACGAGTTGGCCAAGAACTCTTGACGCATCCCACAGGTAGTCGTAGCTACTGGCGTCTGGCCAGAGCCGTTGCGTCGAACTTCTGCCAGCCCTCGCTGCCACCGCTGAGATATTCTGACGGCAATCTAGCCCACAAGCCGCAAGATAAAGCCGACCTCTTGGCAAATCTGTTTGCGGCTAACTCCTGTCTCGACGACTGTAACGCACAGCCACCAACTCTACCTCACTGTGGCTACACGATGTCTGATATTCGTATCAGACAATGCGATGTGCGTACGCAGCTGCAGTCTCTCGACGTCCGGAAAGCTAGTGGTCCTGATGGTATCCCAGCGATTGTACTTAGGAATTGCGCAGCTGAGTTGACTCCCGTGCTAACGCGACTGTATCGTCTGTCGCTCTCTTCAGGTCGTGTGCCGGACTCTTGGAGAGAGGCTAATGTGCAACCAGTTCCCAAAAAAGGCGACCGATCAGACCCGCATAATTACCGTCCCATAGCCATTACTTCCATAATATGCAAGGTTTTAGAGCGGATCCTTAATAAACAACTGACCCAATACCTAGAAGATCACTCCATAATTAATGATCGGCAGTATGGGTTTCGTCCGAAACGATCAACGGGTGACCTTCTACCGTACTTATCGCATATTTGGGGTGAGGCTATAGACAAACGTGGCGAATCGTTGGCTGTTAGCCTCGATATAGCCAAAGCGTTCGATCGGGTCTGGCACAAAGCTCTTCTCTCCAAGCTCCCGGCGTACGGTTTGCCAGCCCAGTTATGCAGCTGGATTGCCGATTTCCTTCGTGAGCGAAGAATTCGCGTCGTTTCTGACGGCAGCATTTCGAGGTTCGTGAATGTGAACGCCGGCGTACCGCAGGGATCCGTCCTATCTCCCACGCTTTTCCTTCTGCATATCAATGATATGCTTCCACTTGGGAATATTCATTGTTATGCAGATGATAGCACTGTTCATGGGGGATATCATGGATTCCCCGCAGCTGGGCGCGCCGATACTGACAGAGAGCGATCTGATCTTGTCGTTGAGCTCAATAGGATATTGGACCTCATATCTGCATGGGGATCCAGTAATCTTGTTGAGTTCAACGCCAAGAAAACACAGGTTTGCGCGTTAACAACAAAATTGTCGCCGTTCCTTCCCATGCCTTCTCTGATGAGCACAGCACTTTCACCTCGGAGCAGTTTCACCTTGCTCGGTATGGAAATCTGCTGTGATTTGAATCCAAGGAGCTACATCGAATCTGTGATCAAAACAGCCTCACGGAAACTCGGAGTCCTGAACAAGGTGCGACGTTTTTTCACGCCGGACCAGTTATGCCTGCTGTACAAAACACAGGTCCGGTCTTGCGTTGAGTATTGTTCGCACTTGTGGGACGGCTCCGCCAAGTACCTACTCGATGCCTTGGATAAATTACAGCGTCGTGCTACTAGAATTATAGGCGACGAAGAGGTCTCATCACGCCTTGAACCTCTGCAACTGCGTAGAGATGTTGCATCGCTTAGCGCCTTTTACCGCATGTACCATGGTGAGTGCTCTGAGGAGGTGTTCAACCTCATCCCCCCTTCCCCGTTCCTGCTCAGAAGCACGCGTGCTGGCCTTCGTAGTCACCGTTTCACTACCTGCCGCATTCCATCGCGTACTAAAAGGTTCGGTGGCTCCTTTCTCTGCCACACGGTTGACAAATGGAACTCCCTTCCGGCACATGTCTTCCCTCCCTCTTATGATATGGGGTCCTTCAAACGAGGCGTGAAGAGGCATATTGTAGGCAGGCAGGGTGGAGGCGGCTAGTGCAGTGAGGATTCCATCGCTGCACTAGGTTCCTTCGCGTTTGGATACCACTTTCCACTTAACATCAGGTGGAGTGGAGTCATTTGCCTGTCAGGTATATATAAAAAAAAAAAAAAAAAAAAAAGAACATAAAGCCAGGAACAATATACATCCAATGACAGAGGGAGAGGCGCGGCCCCCAGCGGTTGGCGGGAAAGGTGCAGAGACCGCGTTAGTGCGACCCACTGGACCGAACTCGCACGCCCCTGGAAGGGCCCCCCTCCCTCCAAGGAACCAACAAACACACAAGGCACAGAGGTCCTCGATCTATGCCAAACGTGCCCGTCTCAACGAGACATTTTCTCCAAGAGGCGAGCACAAAAAGCAAAAAGTCGAGAGGCTCGCCCAGTCCAGAACGTATGCCGAGGCCACCGCACCGGAACTTCTAGCGGTGATCACTTCGGCCAAGGCTGGGGACATAAGGAGCCCTGGTTCAGACATGATACAGAAGGCCCTTTGTGAGCGCCTCTCTCAAGGAGCAGAGACGTCGGCCTACAGTTCCGAGGTAAACACGTTTTTAGCGACGGGTCCCTAAAGCTGTGGTGCCAGGACAACGCCACCTTCCCACGGCTAGAGGACGCAATCAGCACCATCAGGCTGCCCACCGGGGTGCCCCTCTCATTAAAAATGGGGTGGAGGCTCCCCGGAGGGTGATCTGTGGACTGTTGATCTCCGGTCATTGGGAGGAAGCGCGCCGTATCGGCCAAGTGAGCACACTTGGCAGAAAAAGTGGGCGGAGGTCGACAGATGGGTTGTCCACAGGTTGCAACAGCAACAGGGAAATACTTTTGTGGTGGTAAGCCTACCTGAGGACCTGGTACCTGTTATCGTGGGGCATGGCCGGCGCTTTACTTTTCAGTTGGGCACGGTCTACCTCCGCTTCAGGTCAAGAAGAGGAGTATACACGGATGTGCCGCCTGAAAAGGCAGGCACATCGACCAAAAAAACTGGCTGGCTGTCTGGCACTGGCTTCACCAGGGACGGAAAAGGGCCCTCCCTGACCCCCGTCTCTGTGGACGTCGCCAGCCATACGGTGGCGCCCAATGGTGCGGACGAGTGTGTCTTGGCGTTGGGAGACATCTGCCTGAGCGAGGGTGAGGACGACGTACTGCAATCGGCTGATGGCGGTGTGCCCCTCGCCCAATAATTGTACCGTCATCCAGTGCAACCTTCATCACAGTCAGATCGCAACGGTTCAGCTTTGGAAGTGGTTGGAGGCAAACGACACAGCCGTGGCACTGATTCAGGAACCGCGGATCTGCGCCCACGGGTAAATAAATGGACTCTCACATCTGAGAGGTAAGCTACTATCCACTATTATCTCAGATAACCGCTCACGCGATACATGCAGCCGTAGACGCATACCACACCTAGAGGTGCCGGTGATGACTTTATACCGATTTATCGGATATCGAAGTTATAACAGGTAAAAGAACTAATATTAATTGCTATTTCGGTAACTACTCTAGCAAACCATAAAGTTTTTAACGCCTGGGTTTGTCATTTAAAAAAAATAAACAACCGAGTTCTTAGGTTTTCGCGATTGTTACACATAGGAAATGAAACTATTTTTCCGGATTGTCATGCCATGCCATGGGACCTCTAAAGGGCCCGAGACGTCGGTTTGCTTGAAAAAAACAAATATACGCGATTTAAATCCGGAAAAATAGTTTCATTTCCTAAAAATAAACAACTTCAAAAATACGTCACGACAATCGTAAGTATTACTGTTTGGGCTGGTGATTTCGGTGTTTATTTATTGAACACATACCGTAAGTAGCGTTTTTTAAGTTTACCCTGAATATAAATGTTTATAAACTAAACTTTAAGGAGTAATTTCATGGTAAACGTTAGAACCACTCAAACGGAATATTATCATATTTATCCAAGTACACCAAAAATTTCATTAGTCCTTTTTAAGTACAGGATTTGCGGTGTATTACTGCATTTTATTTGAGATGTTTTTGTTGGTAGTACGGAGGGTATTTATTTAGCAATGCAGAATAATAATTTTTATTTATAAAAACTTGTATTTAAACTGAATGCTTTTCTAATTTGCGAAACCAAATAGCCGCCATTTCGCGGTAGGAAGAGCGCATCGCGTGAGCGGATAAACCACGGACATGTATTACTATATATTACTCAAACAATTTACACATACAGTCACTAACACAATTCTGTTCCAGAGACCTGTGCGCCGTAAAGCTTCTAGCAGGCGTGGCTACGGACCTACCTGAAGTGGTGCTCGCCTCTGTCTATATGGCGGAGACTGATGTGCCACCACCACAGGAAATGGTACAGCTAATCAACCAGTGCGAGCAGAACGGCCAGCACGTTGTCGTGGCCACTGACTCTAATGCCCACCATCCGCTGTGGGTCATGGAACTCGCAAATGACAGAGGTAAGAACTTAACAGAATACTTATTTACAACTAACCTTCAAATTCTCAATAAAGGTACACCTCTCTCAGACCACAGATGGATAAGATTCAACTTAGAAACAGTTATCAAAGTACAACAACCGAAACGGAATCCCAGAAAAACCGATCGGAAAATTTACACTGACAAACTACACCAGAGCCTGGGGGAACCAGTAGCACCGGGAAGACTGCTGGACACAGCACAGATAGAAATACAGGTTAAAGAACTAACGTCAAACATATATGTTACAACTCCGCATGCCCACTAAGTGACCCAGCCCCGCGACAAGGGCACCAATGGTGAGGGCCTGAGCTTGAGAGGCTGCGAAGAAGGGTAAGGAGACACTTCAATAGAGCAATGAACACATGCGCGGATGAGGACTGGAAAACCTACATGACAGCCAAATCCAAACTAAAGAAACGCATACGATCCAGGAGCACCGCGTTATGGCGAAGCTCCTGCGGGAACATCACGTCTTGTGCACAAGCAAACAGAGTAAGAAAAATCCTAGGGAAGTCAAATGCAACTAAACTAGGTTCAATACGTAAAACAAACAACACATTCACAACTTCCCCTTAACAAACGGAAAGAACCCTACTGAAAGCACACTTCCCAGGATGCAGGTTCGTCCGAGATGACAGGCGCGAAGAAATAAACTACAATACATCGACCCGAAACTGGCGATACGCTGAACAAGTAGTAACATACGAAAAAACAAAATGGGCAGTGAACACATTCGAACCGTACAAAGCTCCGGGCCAAGATGGACTTTTCCGCGCACTCCTACAATGGGGCGATGACACACTGGCCCAGCACCTGGTCGACATCTTTCGGGCCTGTCTAGGATTCGGCTATGTGCCCCATAGCTGGAGAGAGGTAAAAGGTATATTTATACCGAAACCAGGTAAAAACGACTACACTGATGCAAAATCCTTCAGGCCGATCAGCCTCACATCGTTCTTTTTGATGATGTTAGAGAGGCTATGTGACAGAGAACTGAGGGGCGGAGCCCTAAAGAACATTCCATTACACGGAAACCAACATGCATACTGCCAAGGCAAGTCCACCGAATCGGCCCTACATGCCGTTGTCGGCAAGATAGAAGAGGCCCTTAAAAGCAAGGCAATCTGCCTAGGCACCTTTATAGATATTGAAGGAGCCTTCGATAAAACCAACTTCTCCAGCATACAAGTGCTGATCAGCTGGATTAGCAACATGCTCAAACAAAGAACAACAGCGAAAGAGACCCCATGGGCCGCAGTAGCGAAGGGGTGCCCTCAAGGAGGAGTACTGTTGCCTTTGCTAAGGAACATGGTCGTAAATGATCTCATCACCAATCTAAACAAAGAACATTTCTATGCAATAGGCTATGCTGATGACATAGCCATATTGATAACAGGCAATTATGCCCGTACACTGTAACACCCTTTTGCACTTCTTGGCGGCTATATTAAAAGCTTTCTTCAGATTCCGAGTACTCGGAGCTTTGCACAGTCGAACATCTGCCCATGCTTGGTACGCGGACTGCTTTTGTGCTTCAACACGACTGCAGTGAGCGTTAAACCATGGACGAGCTTCGGGTCCATTGGGTACATCGGAGTATGGTATGTAATACTCCATACCCAAACGCAAGACCTCGACTACAGCATCAGCACAGCTCGACGAGTCTCCTGAAGAAAAGCAAAGGTGCCAAGGATATGACGCAAAGAAATGGCGCATTTCATCCAAATTTACACTATTTGTGTAATTCTTGTGTCTACCAGAACCCACAAAACAGAAAAACTCGGTGCCTCAAAGTTCTTGAGATGTTTGACACAGATGTCACCACGAACGTACACACAGACTCCGGCACGAGGTAGAAACCTGTGCTCCAGAATATACTCGGGATAGCTGAGGTACGCCATGTCAGTCGGACATCTGATCTGCGTCTCGGTGAGGAACAGCAGTTGCGGTTTATCGGTTTCAAGATGATGGTGGACCGAATCCAGATTTGAGTGCAGACCTCGGATATTAGTGAGATGCACTTTTAGTGGGAGGACGTGGAACCGCTGTGTAAACTTATTACCGTTTCTGTTTTTCATTTTATTGTTTTAGGGAAGTGAATTGGCAGGAGGAAAGCAGTTGAACGAGGCCCTGCGTCGTGTTCAACCAAGCAGCGAAGCTCACACTGCCACACGAGGGTACAATCGGCTTGGAGACCGTGGGGACGCCCGAACTCCCCCGGAGATGGCCACCTGGTCCTCCCCTCCGGTCGCCAACCGGCAAGGTGGAGCATTCCGGGATTTTCGTTGGATGGCGGGGCAGCCTTTGACGGGTGGCTTTCTCGCTACTTTTGCCCCCAACTTCCCACAGTCGGCCAGCGGTGCACCGTGCTTCGGATCCCGCTAGCCTCCAAAACCGAGTGCTCAGTGTGGCAGTACAAGCAGCTACAACTCATCGTCAGACGCAATGCAGCTGTTCAAACCCTACCTCCTAATGGCAGCTCCCGAACTCGAGTCGGAACATGGTGACAGCCATTTGGCGATTCGACTACGTCGGGGTCGGGAGGGTGGTGACTAGCCACGGCCGAAGCCTACCATCAGTAGTTGTTGCTCTTTAGCACCACTCAGGGGTCACTTGTAGGGTCTCGAGGGTAAACCTACGGAAGCGAGCAACATCAACCCTCAAAAAGTTTTAAGGAAGTTGTTCTATCGGAAATCAAATCCTAGGCAAAGGGCAACGGAATTCACTCCGCGGCACTACCCAGAACACCTAGGTCTTTTCAGGTCTTCTCTTCCAAAACACATCTACTACATCTACCTACATCTTCTCAGCCAGTGCCATATTATTTGCATGTATATTGTACAAATTCCACACTTCACCTTACATTTAGTTTTTATTTCGGCATATCTATATTGCCTAGTCTTTGGTAGTTATTAAAAAAGATGTAATGTAAATATAACGAAATAAGTAATTTATAAAAGTATAAAAACAAAGTCAAATATATATACACAAAGTGCGGTGCAGACCTCGCGAGTGGGAAGGAATTATTTTTTTAAATAATAACACTTAACTCATGAACTATATAAGTTAAAAAAAAGTGAACAATACATTCTGTTTGAAATTAAATTATTTTTTAATTTTTTCGTGTAAATTTTATAAACAACGGATGTTTGTATGTAAAGCGAAATTGCTTTTTATTCAATTTGAAGGACGTAACTCTAAATTTTATTTCGTAAAAAGAGCTTAATACATTGTAGTTTTGCTCAATATATTCAATTATTTAAGGACTAGTAGCAACCATATTTTTTTTGTAATTATTGGACTATTATTATTATCAGGAATTTAATTTAAAAAGAGTCTAATTCGTCAATTTGGCACTTGTTCCAGCCTTAACCAACTGTGGCGAGCAGATGGAGGCGGGAAGCCGGACAGTTGACGGATGGATTACTATTATCAGCCGTGGAGTGGATTGTAAAACCTCGCGAGTTGTAACGTTAATCAGTTAAAATTATCAACAATCACGCTATACATATTTTTGTAGTTAAGTGTATGGATTATATAGTGTTCTTAATATTGTTGATTATTTTTATTTCAATGTTTCATTTTCTTTCTTTCTTATTGTTCACATTACAATTTTATGTATTGACTTGTAGTTATGACTAGCATCGTGAGTGCTTTGGGTGACTCAGTGAACTCACAGTGTATATTTTTAAATAAATAAATTCCAAAAAGACGGTAGAGTGAATCACTCAGTTTCATGATATTAGCACAGCTTCTTGACTTGAAATGTGTGGTGTTGTTTTAGCTGGCAAATTGCTAAATGAGACTTCACAACTGTTGTATAGAACATGAGAACGTTTGTACTCATGTTCATGGCGTTAACGTGGTCGACACATAGCGACACGCTTGTCCGCAGTTGCAGTGTCACTCAGAGTTTTACATCGCGAAGATGTGGAACCGCCGTCCCTGCGCCCATCGCCATGAGACATAAGTTGACAAGTGCCATGTGCATGAAGCGAAACGAGACAAGACGAGACGAGACGAGACGAAACATAACGAAACGAAACGAAATGAAATGAAGTATTATTTACTCGTAAAATCTATTTCCAATAATTAAGTAAATGTATGTTAAAAAACTCCTTGGTCACGAACAGCGTACTTTATATTTGCGAAAACTAAATATAGTCAGATCTTTTATTATAGCTATATATCTTGCATGAACTTTGAGACAGAATAGTTTGCTTTTTTTTATTAGAAGTGCCTTCAAATTGGAAGATCACAGGAGGACATATCAAAACAGTCTCTTCGTTGAAAAATTTAGAATATTGTGTAGCGTAAATGATACTGCTGATTTGCTTAAAACTTCTGGTTTTTGAGAAGCGATAAGAATATCTCTGTTCTATAGGGTATATACATGCATGCAAATCGGGACGAGTGCGGTCGGATACATTTCTGTCTGTACATATTTAATGTAGCCATTAAACCACTACGGACCAAGGCTGCGACCCCGCACCCCGTTGTTAATGTGAGAGTAAACATTTTTTGCTCTCCTCGCTCCACACCTAGCCAGTGGCAAGTTACAGATTTCGATGATTTCCCAACAACCTTTAATTGAACCCATTGAATGTAAAAAATATCTGCCGGACACTAAATCATTTCGCCGGAAAACCCAACGAAAGGGAAAATGGAAATGTATTAACTACGGCGAATTGATATCATCCTCGAATGCTGAATTTGAAATGTCTTTCTCATTCACAGCGATAGGTTAAGAAGTAGATTCCAACGACTTAAAAAGTAATGATGGCCCTTGGAATTTCATTTCGTGTTCTGTAACGGACTTCGAGTTGTGAATTTGAGAGGTGAAATGAAGCGGTGCGAAGCCTAACCAAATAAGGATATGACTGTGAAGAAAGCAAACTTGAGAGGTCGTGTATAGAACAATTCAGCGATACGTACTCGCGATACCTTAGGGCTGCTCTCCGCGGCCGTCGCGCCTTTGGCCCGCCGTCATCGTGGCGTCGTAGGAGAGCTCGTGGGCAGCTAGCAGTTGTGGTAGACAGGCAAACCAACACAATATATTTACTAATACGACATGGATACTGTCATAGCAGGGAGCGAGCGCTGAACAAGTTGATTATTATGCCAAGGAACTCAATGTGGACGTGATTCGTAAGTAAAAGAATATAAAGAAACATAGTTGCTTCATTCGTTATAATATTTTGCTACATAATAATTTCTTTTTAGACCTGAAATGAAGAAGTACAAAAAACTTGGTATCACAGTGTGCGCATAGTGTTACATGAATTTATAGATAAACATAAAAAGTGTTTAGTATCAAAGTTGTAAAGACATAATTTGAATTGTATGCAGTTTTAGGTTGAGCGTACACGCCCTGTGCGTTGTATATAATCAAAACGTAATCATTTATTATTCATAAACGTATCAAAGGTAATCATTTTCTGTTTTTACTCTGTAAGATAACCGTTGGTCTTCCAATAAGTTAAAATAAAATAAAATAATTGTTTGGAGTACAAATGAAACCCGTCTCCATGTGGATAATTGTTATTATTTCGCCATCTCCAGAAGTCTTTGCCTCATTCAACCCTCAAAAAGCGATATGAATATAACTTGCGACAATTATGCTAACGACGTAACTAACTAAAGCAAAAAATTTGCGGAGGTAACGTTAGACCGCATCGATACTACAATACGAAGGTAGTCTATTCCGATGTTATTTGTGTTCGGTATTTGGTTTCTGTCTAGGTAGGAGGTTGCTGCAAGAGTAGCCAATTAACGAGGCCTTTCTTTATCGTGTTACCACCACACTTACAATTTGGTGCACCGCTGTTAACGATGTGTATGAAATTTGTCTATAAACGTTACGCGGCCATGCCGTTAATTTAAAAGATGTTATCGCTCAAAACAAAAGGGGTACGTTACGTACTCCTGTAACGTATTTTATGTGACCAACTTCATAGCAGCACTACGACATAAATACACCATCAGCGTGGAAGGGTCCACAGCAGATGCGACGGAGTCGGTGGCGGTGCCGGCGGCTGGTCATTACGAGGGTTCATCGCGGGATAAATATTATTTATTACTTTGGCTAATTTCAAAATAATATGGAATCTACCCCAATGGAGTAGCTGTCTGGAGTAAGATGAACGGTGCCGAATGATTCTTCCTTCGACTGGCAGCACCCGCTTTGTGCCCTCAGCCCTCGCGCCTACATTCGCAACCTCTCCGTTATAGAAAACCACTCCTTTGTATTATACCCGTACGCGTGTACATTATAAAGCTGTGAGATTCATATGGTTTTAGTCGGTTTGAGATACTTGATATTGGGCTAATGTTCGTTTTACTCACGCTGAAATTAACTGGTACCTGAGGTCTGTTAGTGTTTGTGCCTACAGAAATAGTGTATTTAGTAATTGAATTCCCATGACACCATGTTTCGTAAACGCGTCACTATGATGGAAATAATTTGTCTCGCAGTATTCTCGCCGGCGCGTCGTCGCTGCGTGTCGTCTCCAATGCCGCCATCTCTGCTCGGCTACAAATTGCCGGCGACGAGCCCGTCACTCCGTCCTAACCAGTAGTAGTATTTTTGGACTTTGCCAAGAAGTGAAGTGCCGTAAAGTGCTAAGCGCGAGTCACGACGCGACTTGAGCGAGCGACGTTCAGTTCACAACTTCGCAAAGCAAGGCGTTAAGTCGCTCCTCTTTACGACCGAAGCGGCCCAGCGCGGGCGACACAGCCTTTTGAGTCGAGGACATTATTTCAGTTTCTAATAATGAATGGCGGGTTGTGGCTGTTTGGCTGCATGCTCGTGCAGAATGTATTTCGCTAGTACGAGCAACACTCGTATAAATGACGGCGCGCGGGTGCGGGGGCGTGGTTGCGCGGGGGTGTCTGTGTCGCAAATCAGCGCCATGAATCGTGATATTGTAGCCCACGACCGCGTCGCTTTACCGCAATCCGAATACAATTAACTAGTTGATTGAAATGCATGCATGGCTTATGCCATTTGAGACAGATATGGCCTAACAGAGTTATTTAAGCGCTCGCTACATAGTTAGTTAAGCGCTTGCATGCTGCGGAGGACGATTCGGACGTTAAATCGTTTTTCATTATACTCGTATTCTTTTTTTTTAATAATAACGCACACACTCAACATAGCTCCGCACTAGGGAAACCCTGTGTCGCGGGTGCCATGGATACATACACACATAGCAACCACAATTACACCCAAACTCACGAGAGAAATAAATGTAGGCCATACAAATATTTCTCCCGACCCGGGAATCGAACCTGGGACTTCTGCGTGGCAGTCTGGCATGGTAACCGTTCGGCCACGGAGGCAGTTAAGTCGCAAGTGAAGTCGGGTAGACATACGGTACATTGCAGTTAATGTTATATTGCGGGGTCGTTATGAATGATGATGAGGGGGTAGGGGCACAGTTTTGGGCTGAGCGTTGGAATTGCGCAGCACGTGATACCAGTAGTTCCTTGTTACTTAAATGTACTACTACTACTTGCAGTACTTACTAAAATGTGGTCTGGTCAACGACTTCAACCTTCAATCTTCTTGTTTATAGACAAGAACATTCACAGCAAATACATATCATAGCAATAATATCAATAGTGATAATGTTTTGTTTTAGTGTTGAATTTTATCAAAGAGTGACAGACAGACGTACATGACAGTTTATACCTACTGGGAATGAGTTAGGCAGGCAGACGATATTGAGTATTTACCGATGATATTTATCCATAGTTGGGGAATTAACGCCTATGACAAATTCGCTATTAGTTGCACAATACATTTCATTTTGCTATGACCTAAGGACCTTCCGATTATTATTAAAAATTACTATATTACTAAAATTTGTAGCAGTAGAGCTCCTCGTGAAGGAGTTCGTCCAGGGAAGTACTGCCACCTTACCTATTTCTGCCGCCAAGCAGTATTGTCAGTACTGCTGACTAAGCTGCTTGTACTGCCACACTGAGTACTCGGTTCTGGATGTTAGCGGGATCCGAAGCACGGTGCAACGCTGGCCGACCGTGGAAAGTTGGGGGCCCAAGTAGCGGGAAAGCCATCTGTGAAAAGATGCTCCGCCACCCAACGAAAAATCCCGGAATGCTCCACCTTGCCGGTTGGCGACCGGAGGGGAGGACCAGGTGGCCATCTCTGGGGGGGTACGGGGGTCCCCGCGGTCTACAAAGCGATTGTACCCTCGTGTGGCAGTGTGAGCTTTGCTGCTTGGTTGTACACGACGCTGTACCTCGTGCAACTGACTTCCTCTTGCTCTTCCTCTATAAATATATGTATATTTGCATTTATTTATCGATTTTTATTTATTGATTAGTAATTCTTCATACTCCACCGTCTTTTTCCTGTGAATTATATAATTACTTCCATCCAAAGATTGCCTGGCAGAAATCGCTTAAAGCGATAAGTCCGCCTGTTGTACCACCGCTTATTTTTAATTTAATTGTATTGTATTTATTTCCTTTTTTGGTGTACAATAAAGAATTTTTGTATTGTATTGTTTTGTAACAAATCCTTTTGGTCCCTGACCAAAGCGGTCCAAAGTAACTTTTG
Source organism: Hyposmocoma kahamanoa (assembly GCF_003589595.1). Taxonomy (NCBI): domain Eukaryota; kingdom Metazoa; phylum Arthropoda; class Insecta; order Lepidoptera; family Cosmopterigidae; genus Hyposmocoma; species Hyposmocoma kahamanoa. Next base: position 67,383 of record NW_020653856.1, read on the forward strand.
TCACTCATCTTTGCCACCTCTGCTGAGGCCGAATGGCACGCTGGCCCATACTGCAGAAGAGAAGGCGAATCTCTTTGCCTCACTCTTTGCAGAGAGTTCGATTCTGGTTGCCGCAGGGAACGTACCACCTACCTTACCTTAGGCTGGCTGCACTATGGCATCAGTTCGCATACGCCAAAAAGAGGTACTTAGAACTCTGTGGAATCTTGACGTGAATAAAGCTAGCTGGCCAGTTGGAGTTCCAGCGGTAGTCCTACGTTACTGTGCGCCTGAGTTGTCTCCTGTTCTTACACGCCGGTATCGCCTCTCACTTGCGACTGGTGTAGTTCCCAGGTCGTCGTAGAGTGCAAACGTGCAACCTGTACCCAAAAAGGGAAGCAGAGCTGACCCTGTCAACTATAGACCTGTCTCAATTACTTCCATATTCTGCAAGACTATAGAACGTGTACTCAACAACCGTCTATTGTCATACTTTGAAGACAATGACCACCTCAGTGATCGACAGATTTTCTTGTGTATGCCTGTCACATATGGAGCGAGGCTATAGAAAAGCAAGGCGAAGCACTTGCAGTGTCTTTGGACATTTCTAAAGCCTTTGTCAGGGTCTGGCACGCAAGCCTTTTACGCAAGCTTCCATGTTATGGGGTTCCCACTGACCTTTGCAATAGGATCTCAGATTTCTTGAGTGAACGTTCCATTCGAGTGGTCTTATAAGGCTACTCTTCCGAACATATGGCGATAGATGGAGGAGGAACATATGGAGAGTTCCTCAGGGTTCCGTACTGTCTGCAACTCTCTTTCTGCTGCATATCAGTGATATGTTAATTCCAGGTACCTTTGCGCATGCGATGATAGCACAGTTGTAGATAGGTACTTGACCAATGCAAGGGTCAGTCGAGCGGAAATCCAGTCTTGTCGAGAGTCCATGGTTAGCCTTTTAGATTTGACGCTTCAGGCAGTTTCTGATTGGGGCGGTGCCCCTCTATAATGCTATCAAAACGCAGGCGTGTCTATTCTCCACTAAATGGAGTCCATTTGAGCTGACTCCGACTTTTCGTGACATATCCATACCGATAGCCGACCGTCTCCAGCTACTTGGAATTGACCTGTCGTCCAATCTGAACTTCGCCAGATACATTGAATCCATGGCCAAAAATGCAGCCAAGAAGCTTGGCATCCTTTCCAGGGTGAGGCATTACGTCACACAGGGACAATTGCTTCAGCTGTATCAAGCACAAGTCAGATCGTGTATGGAGTACTATTGCCACCTTTGGGATGGCTCTGATACATACCAACTGGCCACCTTGGATTCAATTGAAAAGCGTGCCAAGAGGTTTATAGGTGACTCGGAATTAGTAGAGGCGAAGCTGCAGAGCCTTGAACACCGCCGTAAAGTTGCCTGCTTATCGGTATTTCACAAGATATATCATGGAAAGGGTGCTATGGAATTACACGATTTAATTCCGCCTTCCCCTTTCCATTATCAGAGGACTAGGCGTAGGCTTGGCTTCCGCCCCTATGTTGTGGGTATTTCAAAGATTTGCACGAAGCGTTACGCTTCCACATTTATATGGCCAACGGCTATGGAGTGGAATTCCCTGCCTGCAGACTTGTTCCCTGAACGTTATAACTTGGACCTTTACAAGGCGAAAGTGAATAGACATTATTTAGATGTGTATGCTCCATCGTCGACCTCATTGTCACTTTCCGACAGGTGAGATGGAGGTCAATTGTACACTTACAATAGAATAAAAAAAAGAAACTATTCAACTCATTTGCAGATTGGATTTCAGTGTCACTGATTGTTAAGAGATTTTGTTCAATAAAATTGCTCTTTTTGTTTATGAAGGTTTGTAATATTTTTTGAAGTTTTTCACAATCTTTTTATTACTTTTTGATGAGAGAAGCTCTCGTTTTTGGTGTTGGTGTTTACATTTTCTAAGGATAGTATTAGAAAAGTATCTATACTTTTTATAAGTAACTTCCAGTTATTTTATTATGGGGTTTTTACTTTTATGTGCATTCTGTCCAGGGTTTTTTTACAATATTTGTACGGGTAGTTTTATAGCTATGGTATTATTTAATATTATTTGTTGTGTATAGTCGTTAGTCGTATAATTCAAATTATTTGTTTTATATTTATTTATTCTAAGGAAGGTTTACAGCATTCTTTAATATTAATTTATAAACTGAATGTAAACTTATAAGCCTATTAAAAACCTCCACATATGAAAATCTACATACAAAACATATGTTAACACTAATTGCTAATCCTACATACGCATATACACTTTAGTTTAAGTCCAATAATAATATTAACGACATAAATATATACATATCCAACTATACTATTTAATACATATATATATTCAACATAATAAGATTCTTATACCTACTTATATTTTGAGCATACCCACCATATCTAAAATATTTACTAGTTATTGCCTTTTAAAATAATTTAAACCCACAGTTCTCTTTATAGATGTAGTGCTAGACGCAAATAAATCAAAGTCATTATCGGTGCTATACTTGTTAAAGGTTTTACAGCTACGTACCATGAATGTATTTTGCCTGTAATTCGTGCGGACATTTGGTAAGTGAAGCAGAGGGCGCTGCCGCAAAGCCAGTATATAATATACGGAGGAGAAGTAATTTTTTTTTATTTCTGTTATTATATTATCCACGTTTATTTTATTAACGGTTTACGATCTGGTGTATTGATAAGAATTTTTGTATTTTAAGCAACAGAAAACCGCTTGGTAATCCGTGATAGCTGTTTGTAATATAAAGGTGGAGTTGGATAAATTTGTTTTCAGAATTACTTGATCAAAGCAGTTGCTAATACGGGTGGAATGATCATACGCAAGCATCTTACCATGAAAATCTAAAGCGTCGAGATAATTGATATTGTCATTTGTTTCTTTGATGATTGTATTTATATCACCAACTAATATTATATTTTTAAAGTGGGCAAGCTGTGTTAATAATGCGTGTGGCGATTGTACAAAAGGGTCATGGTTTTTAAAACAACATGGTCTGTATATGACCACAACTACAGTCCCAGGTCACACTTTTATTAACACGCAGTTAGCTTCAAGGAGCGATGGTTCTTCAACAGAGATTATAGTAATAATTATTTCTTATTAAAACAAGGATATCGTCGTTTTAGTTGTAATTATTTTGGGTACTATAATTTGAATAGTTATGTACTATAGGTAGCTGTGTATAAGATTGAATCCAACACTCACTTAAAACAATCATGTCGGATTCAAAGTTCAATCGTGACAAGATTACAGGAATACCATCAAAATGTTTATTTACACTTCTAATATGTTGTTGTAATACCTACCCTAAAGTGGGAATTTAGACTGAGTATTTTTGAATTACACTTCTCTGGTTCACAAATAATTGAATTAATAATTTTCCAAGTCAGATTGGACCATCTATATTATCGATAAGTTGTTTATTGTCTGGGAAATGTATTAAAAAAAATATCAGTAGTGTTGGTATATAAGCGATCATAGTGTAAACAGGTATAAATAGCACGAACAATCGGGTGCACAACAAACAAAGAGAAGAGAGTGGTTTTTGAGGAGAAATATAACGGAGCAATACATAACGTTTGCAGTTATGTGAGTTTTGATGTGCGTATGCTGTACGTATTATGTACGATATTATGTAGGATCTTAGTTATGAATAAGAGACAACTAAATGACGGTAAAGATTTCGTGACATATTTTGTGTATGTGGAATGGTTACAAAGTAGTAGACGGCACAGCTTATAGTGTATGTAGTTATATATGGTTAGATGTGTGTATGATGTGATAAATACAAAGTTATGCAGGATTTTAATTACAGGTAGATATTGCTATCTAGATATTGCTATGTACTTGCGTACATGACATGATAACTTTTTTTTGGGACACTTAATTTGTGTAACGAATTATACTGAAGTGGGCGGGATAGTTTGTAATATAGTTATATGTATTTAATTTATGCATGTAATAAATACGAACTTGTATGAGATTTTCGTTACAAACAGATAATAAAAACATTTTGGCGCATAATTTTGTGAAATTAATAAAATATTAAGAAAAAGGCAAAATAGTCACGTTTGTGTGTTTAAAATTCTATAGATCATGTTCGCTCTTCACTTTTAAAAACTGTTCGCCTTCCTTTTTTCGCAGGTATATGGTGGTCCAGGAATATTTAAAATTATTTACGGAGGTATAATCTCTTGTCAAAATCTTTTCATTTTTGTAGGTAAATAGTCCGACACATATATCGGAACCGATAAGCCGGGCCGTCTTTTTTCAAATGGGATTATTCCATTTCGATTTAATGCTCAATCTATTAAATGAGATGACAATACAGACGTCAACTCCACAATAATAGGCTTATTTGTTTCCGATTTAGAGTAGCCTCTGTGACTATTTTTTATCACAGAGTTGTCAAGAGGAATCTGCAGCGTATTGCCGAGGTTTTTGATATAACCGCATAAATCGGTATTCAATTCGTCATTAGGTATAGGAGCATTTCGAATTTCAATTGTTGTACTACGCGATTTTAACTCTAGAAGTCTACTTTCATTTCTAACGCTTGGATATAAATTAAGTTATTTTTTTGTCCATCTCTAATTTCGTTAACTTATTCTTCATTTTCTCGTTTTCTTTGGAAATAAAGTCAAGGGATGTATATATTCCCTACGTTTTATAGATAGATATCATTGAATCATTTTTTTGAACCGATTTTTATTATTTTGTTATGCAACCTTAGCAATTGTTATAATCATATTATACATACTCTGTTATTGTGTAGTTAGAACCCTCTATTGCTTATTAATCTAAGGTTTATTTTTGTTTCGTTTTAACATGCTTGCAAAATGAGATGGATAATGTGAAATTTTGCATACTTTTTAATTTATTAATTTTGCATGCTTCATAAATTATCAAAATTATTAAGTACAAATATGTTGCTTGTTTCCACATTGTTGATTAATCACCTGACTATTTTTCTGCACAGGCGACTGTCACGATTTGACTTATGGACGGTAGGCCTTCAAGTAATATTCACCAATCTGATTATCTAATTATTACTGAACGTTACACTAATCGGCAACTATTTAGTGCGCGGGTTGCGAATGCCTTCGCTTTGTTTGATAACAATTTATTTCCTTCAACTTGTAAAGGGGAGCGATAATGAGGGTAGAAATAAAAGCGTTGCTGATTGTCACGGTGCGGAGTCATCTACAGAGCGTGCGGGAAGCGGGGGCGGGGTATGCACGCAGATGGAATATGGGATTCGGTTTTATCGCTCGCCGCGAAGACGATCGGATTAACATTCTGGACGCAGTAGCATTGTAAAAATTTCCCTCCGAATACGTCTCCTCGTCCCGCACCCCACCTCCTACGCTCCGAACAGCTCAGTTTGATCAGCCGAGACGAACGAGGTAAACTTAGTCGTGCTGGCTGCCGCCGAACACGAATCGCGCGCTTGAATATTTTCGTTTCCTCAATACTAATAAAAATAAAACTGCCATAGAAGCAGATTGATGTATAAGCTGTATCTTTGAATTGATTTACGTAGCAAAAAGTTAACATTGAGTTCTCAGGATTCCGCGACTGCAACACATTGGAAATAAAACTATTTTTCGGCGCTAAAATCGCGTATATTAATTGATTGTAGATTTGAAAAAAATCGTTGTAGGTACTTCCAAAACAGTTAACAGTTTTACAGACCTTGTTAGGTGTAATAGTACAAACGTGTGTCAAAATATAGTATTATAAACAAATTGCACTCGCTTGGTGTGATGCGATTGTATTGTAGCATTTTCCCGGGGGGCGGCCGGGACAAGCATGGGCTATGGGAATTATACAAGGTTCTTTAGGTAACAAAGGAAACCAATACTAAGTTTAAGGAATGAGCGTTTATTAATCGATTTACAAAATACATTTACTTTTAACTCTTTACAAAAATTCCATTAACCACCCGGGTTTATTATCCCATTTATTATTTCCTCACTCGGAAATAAAATCAGTTCAGGTTAAAGACAGTTCACATCCTTGGATCACTCCCACAATAAAGAAAATGATGAAGTTACGGGACGAGGCTCACTCTAAGAGTAGACGTACTAAATTAGATGCACATAAAAACTTCTATAAAGATTTAAAAAACACTGTCTATTCCGCTATTCAAAGTGAGAAGTTTGCCTACTTTAGTCAACATATCAATACTATCAAAAATCCCCGCACATTGTGGGTAAATATTAAAAAAAAATGTGGCTGATTTTAAGAAAAAAAACTGTATGCTGCCCGTTAATTTACGTAACCCGAATAATATCAATCAACATTTTCTTGATTTACCTGGTAAAGACGATATCAGCATGTCTCTGTTAAATGATTTTGAATGCAATAGATTTGGTCCCGGAATTTTAACCTTAAAACCTATTTCCGAAACGATGGTCTTTAATATTATAAAATCGCTTTCCACGAATGCCCAGGGCGACGATGGTATCAATTTAAATATGATCCTGCTAACGTTACCCCGTACTTTATCAATAATTACAACAATTATAAACAAATCCATTACTACTGGTGTTTTCCCTGAACAATGGAAAATAGCTATTGTAAAACCAATACCCAAAAACCAGAATCCTAATAAGTATGAAGATCTTCGACCTATAAGTATTCTCCCACTTCTGTCAAAAATCCTGGAGAGAGTTGTCGGTACACAGATAACAGAGTTTGCTGAGACTTATAATATTCTGCCTAAGAAACAGTCTGGTTTCAGAAAATCCCGCAGCACCGCAACTGCTCTCATAGATGTTGTAGATAATATCTTAGCCGCACGTGATACTGGAGAAGGATCCTTGCTGGTATTTCTGGACTTTTCACGCGCATTTGACACTATAAATGTTAGGTTGCTCTTGTCTAAGTTGGCCTTTTATGGTTTCGATAATTTGACACTGAAGTGGTTTGCGAGTTACCTCTCTGGCCGTACCCAATATATCAGTGTTAATAATGAAGACGGTACTAATTCCATATTCTCGTCGATGCCTGTTACAAGGGGAATCCCGCAAGGATCAATCCTTGGTCCAGTCCTTTTTATTATGTATAGTGCGGACATTATTAAATCTATTGTAAACTGTGATTACCATATATATGCAGACGACATTCAATTATATAAATCATTTAAGCCTAGTTACACAGTAGTGGCCGTAGCCGAATTGAACGAAGATTTATGTCGAATAGCCCACTGGTGTGAATCAAATAGTCTGGTTTTAAACTCTAGTAAATCCAAGTTTATGTTATTGGGTACGCGGAGCCAAATAGACCGCATTCAGGGTCAGAATCCTCAAGTTTCTGTAAGGGGTGACAACTTGGAACGTGTGTTTGAAGCCCGTAATTTGGGTCTTCTAATGGATGAACGGTTGCATTTTGAAGGACATGTACTCGAAACTATGCGCAGCTGTTTCTATAGATTAAAGGTACTTTATAAAATCCGCAACTTTCTTAGTGTAGACATGCGAATTAAGATGTGCGATGCACTAATTCTATCAAAATTAAATTATGCGAGCACAGTAATGGGCGGATGTCTCCTAACCCGGACGAAGAAAGTGATTCAGCGGGTCCAGAATGCCTGTGCACGTTTCTGTTTCCCTGTTCCCCGTCGATCTCACATTACCCCGTTCTTAAATAAATTCAACCTCATGAACATGGAGGCGCGACGTAAGTTACATTTTGCAAGTTTGCTTTTCGGAGTAATAAAGAATCGAGAGCCTTCTTACCTCTACGAAAAGCTTACGATTTCTCAACAGAATGTGCGATTTGCAGTTCGTCTTATGTGTCCTTCCCACCGCACGACTGCCTTTCGTGGCAGTTTCCGATTTGCTGCCACAAAATGTTGGAACGATATACCACCACCAATACGAAATTCCAAATCTGTTGCCTCTTTTAAATTAGCCTATATGAAGTTTTTATTATCAACTCAATTATAATCTCATTACATAAGGTAGTCGTGCATTGCTTGCAAAGTTCTTAAAAAGTGATCAGAGCCAATTTGTACAATGTGTTAACACTAATCACCTCACTTACACTACATAATACTCACCTCACTTACACTACGTATACTCACCTCACTTACACTACGTATACTCACCTCACTTACACTACATTATAATCACATTTTTGGTATTTATTTCATTTTTATTATTATGTATCTATGTTAGGATTAGTTTATGGTTTTGTTTAATATTTTAAGTTTTGATTTATATTTGTAATTAAGTATTATACCTAATCTTTATATTTCTTTTTTGTTTTATTTTATCTTACAGCCTGCTTGGACGTGGCGCCATCTTTCTTTTTGTTCATTTATGGTGCCACTGAAAACCAGCGTAATGAGGCTTTCTTCAACGTCTCATTACACAAAGCTGAGTGGTGACCGTTTTGGTAACATATAATGTATGATTGTGTTTGTTTTGTATTATTTATTGTAAAATGTTGCCAAATAAATTATTTTTCTTTCTTTCTATTTAATCTATTGACGGCGGCAGGCTTAAGGGTAGGCTTACGGGGGGAAAGGTGAGTACTCACACGACCTGGACTCATTGTGGCGACGTGCAGCAGTTGTTCCCCAACACTGGAGGCGGACAGGCGGGGTAATCCTTACGGAGGGCGGAAAACGAGCAATGTACATGGCCTGGGCACACCTTGGTTACAAATTTCTCGCCCAACAATTCCTCTCAACTACTCCTCACCCGGTGGAGGTTCTTCCCGCCTTGTAAGTTCCTCCAGAGAGTGTAGCGTCGGTAGTCGCTCTCGGCGCGTTCCCCGCGGACGTCGTGTGCGCCGCTTGCGTCGACGCCGGTCATCGGCACTTTCCAATGGCGCTCGTCCGGCCGGCGCGCGGCGCTCTGTGGCGGATCGCGTTGTTTGTATGATACTATCATTTCAGGGACACGTGCGCTGCCAATGTCGGAGTTAGTTTTTTTTAGTTTTCCGATGATGATTAATGATTAAAGTTGCGGGAATGATTTGTTTGCATTTTAGTATTCTGGCCGTATTGAGGACGACGCGTAGAACCTGTCAGAAGCTGGCTTCCCACGGCCCGCCACGCACCGAGGCTCCGAAAAATCATATTCCTTCAAATTACAAAGATAAAACTTGTTACCTATGTAGATTCTATAATGCAAATAAGAAAAAAATTCATAACATTTTTTCAAAAGTACCCCTAAACGGAGGGAAATGGGGTACCAAAGTTTGAATGGGAACGAATGGTGCGATTTGTTTCAGTTTGGTTTGGATATTTACAATTATTTTGCAAATAAACCTGAACCACGTTCAGGTTTTTCCCTAATTTAGCCTAATTAGGGCTTCCAAATGTCTTAAAAACATTTTTTTGTAGATGGTCGTGTTAACTACTACTATACTACGACAATCGATACAAGTACGTATGTAATTATACAAAATGTATTCCCAATCATTTAAAGTGCGTAAAATAATTTAAAGATGTTAATTTAATCGTATAATTTAAACAAGTAAGAACTTGAGTTGTCGACTTCCTAAGCCATACCACATCGTCCGATCGAGTAGGGACGACTCGACCAATAATATTGGCTTTCCAAAGAGAAACGCTTCGCGGCCGAGAGGTGGTCAATTCGAGTTTCTCATGTTTTGAAAGTGATTGTCTGTGATTGCGTAACTTGTAGGTATACTCGGTGAGTTACTTACTGATATTCAAAAATTAATAACAATAATTAAATTTTTATTGAATTGATTTCAATTATTTTTTGTGAAATTACTCCACTAGTTTGTTATAATAATTAATACAAAGATCGAACACTCAGAAAAAAAAGTGCTTAGTTGGTATAGCGTCTGGCACGGTATGCAAGAAGACGTCGGTTCGAATCCGACCGGATCGAAGGATTTTTTTCTGAGTGTTCGATCTTTGTATGATTATTAATAATAATTTATTTCCAATCACAATGGTATTGATCGTATGGTAGGTACATACAGAGGTTGAAATGACAACGTGTTTGACCATTGTGAGAGAGCGGAACCTGTACTAGGATACCCTGTGTTACAGTATTCTGACCCCCACTCTCAGACTCGAACTAGAAATATGTGACATAGGTGCATTTAATAAATAATAATACTTAACAACAAAAATAATAAAATGAAAAGAAAAGATAACAGAGTTGTTAGAAAGCTAAATCAGTACAATACGTATTTGCATGTGGAACACAAATTGTGTGTCTGTATGTGTCGTCTGTGAGTGTGGGAGTGCGTGCATGCGCGCGCGCGCGCGCGCGTGTGTGTGTGTGTGTGTGTGTGTGTGTGTGTGTGTGTGTAAATGTAAGTGGGTGCAAAAAATAGTAATAGTAAGGAACATTTTATTTTGTTTTCAATTATTTTGTTATAAATTATTTCGGTTTCCTCATAGGATTTCAGTTGTAAGTGCTTACTGACTGTTAATTTACATTCTTTACGTGTTTTTGAGAAAATGTCAATGGCTCGGTTACTTTATTATACAACTGTAGAATAGCTTATAGCCAAGAACAGCTTTTGCGAACGTCGAACGACGAACCTAGTTCAGTTTTGAAAATTATGTCTTTCCATCTTTTTTTGCCAGTTATAACGGATCGTACATTGTTTTTGCATGGTTATCTAGTATAGACTTGAGAACAAATAGTTGGCGGACAGTCAGTACTTTTATGTCTGTATATATTTGTACGTTGAGTATGTATAGCGTTTACACAGCGTTACTGTCAGTACCGCTCGTTGAGCTGTTTCAACATTTATCATGTAACATTTAAACGTACCTTCCCATGCTGTAATACAGTACGTTACCAATGACTGGTATAGGGCGAGATAGGTCATGTTGAGTAATTTAAACTCAGCAGCGGATCTTATACGCTTAAATTCACAAGTTAGCCTGCGAATCCGTTTAGTAAGAACTTCAGTATGATGCTTCCACGAAAGTGTCGAATCAATATATAGCCAAGATATTTTATATTTTGCACATGTTCTAGAGAAACACATGAGCATGTGTCACGATTGATAAATTATATACAAGTATGAGCCTTTACATGTAAGTTAGAAGGTTGAAGGCGTTCTAGCTTTGTAAATGTAACGTATTTTGTTTTATTTAAGTTTACATTGAGCAAATTTTGACGTAGCCATTTCATAACTTGACCAAGCTACGTTTCTACTGTACTAGTCAGTTCATCACACGATGACCTCTGGAAAACTAGAGTTGTATCGTCAGCGAAAGCAAAAACTTTACCCTTATCCGGCTGAAGATTGCAAAAATTATTTATGTAAATTAAGAATAAACTTGGACCAAAAACGCTACCTTGTGGCACCCCGTAGTAAATACGTTGAGTATCGCTTACTATATTGTTGATTAGGACTTGTTGTGTTCGATTATTAAAGTAACTGGCAAATAAATTTAAAGCTGTGCCTCTTAAGCCTATTTTTTCTAGTTTATTTAAGAGTAGTGGCACTGAGACAGTGTCAAAGGCCTTAGCTAGATCCAAAAATACTGCTAAGCATTTCTTTTTTGTTTTAATTGCGTAACTTTATATGCAACTAGGTCATTTACTGCATGTTCAGTAGACTTTCTGAAACTAAAACCGTATTGATTGTTAGAGATAATATTGTATTTATTTAAATAATTCCTTAGCTTCTTATTTACTAAACCTTGTACAGCGAAGGTAAAATAGATATGGGTCTGTAGTTAGTGACACTGTTTTTGTTCCCAGCTTTAAAAATAGGTTTGATGGACGCAGTTTTGAAGCAGTCAGGAAATATACATTCTATGAAACTCCTATTGCATGAATGCGTAATTGGGGGTACATGGATATAAGAAGCCATTTTTAGGACTTTTGTAGGTATGCCATCAAAGCCTGTAGCCGGACTACTTCTGAGTTCTATAATGGTACTATGAACTTTTTGAAAATCAGTCTCAGTCAGAAAAAAAGAGTTGAAACCGATTCATTTGAGTTGAGGGGAGTATCTTTCATGATCTTTTCAGCAAGATTTTTTTTCTTATATTAGCAAAATAATCATTAGCTCTATTAATTGATTAATAAAGATTTTCTGTGAGATACAGAAGTTCACTAGTATTGTTAGTCTTTGAACCTAGCTTAGCAACATTTCAGATTACATGCCACATCTGTTTGGTATTATTTCTAGCTTTTAATAATAAAGTCTTATTATATTCACTTTCTTATTTGTATTAATAAACGGAGGTTTAGTTGTTTGGTTTCTTTTATCAACGCTAACGCTAAAAATGGTAGTGTAGTGATCTGTTAGTGTCGTATGTATGAAGGTGGTTCTTTGACATCGGCAGTAATTAAGTCACTGACATACGCCACGACTCCCTCGTTTTGTGTATTGCAATTCAAAGTATAATAACACTTAATATACGAATACGAACAGACGAATCAATTATACGAATATTTGTTAGTAAATTTTGCTTCTGTGCGATCAACACCCAATAGTGTTTTGCAAAGAATGTTTATAAAATATAAGAACTATTACATAACGATTGCTCGTTATTACAAGTATAATACCAATAAACGTGACATTTATATTTAATGAACTAAATATAAAATGCATTGTTTAATGTATTGCCCACTAAGTTACTCAAGCGATAAATAATTTTATACGTAATGTTGAACTATTTCATTTACATCCGTATTCCTTACATTTGCAATAAAAATGTACAAAAAACAGCTATTTAGAAATAATAAGTCTGCAGTTCAAATGCCGGTTTCCCGCAGGCCGTGATTTCAAAGGCCGCCCGCGCCGATTTGAACGGGCAAGCTCGCGCACGGGCACGCCAGGGCGGCCTCGGGTCAACGCGTGGTGGGAAGAACCTCGTTCAATTTGAATGATAAGTATTTGTAAAGTAAACTACGTATGTTCATCAACATCATTTCGGCCAAAAGATGTCCACTGCTGAATATAGGCCTCTCCCAAAGAATGCCACAACGATCTGTCCTGCGCCGCCGTGTGTAGAGTGTGTACGAAGTACCAACTATAGACAGTAGTTTTATTTTCTTTTGTTTTTCTTTTTTCTTTGGATTATTTCAGTGGAGGCCACATCCCACATGTCGGTGATCTCGTGCGCCAGGTCGAGATACTTCCGGCGTTTCTCGGTTTCAGCTTTCACGAGACCCTCGTCATGCGGGATGGTGACATCCACAAGAAATACTCTCGACTGCGACCGATCCAATATCACAATATCAGGTTTATTCGCAAGAAGTAAGTAAGTCCTGTCCGTGATAATGGATCGATCCCAATAGATTTCGGTGCGGTCATCTTCGAGTATTGGATCCGGTGAATACTTGTAATATGGCAACCTCTGTTGCACTAGTCCGTACTTCAGAGCGAGCTTTTGGTGTAATATTTTGGCTGCCTGGTTGTGTCTGTGCAAGTACTCAGTGTTAGCAAGAGCGGAACAACCGGAAACAATATGCCTAAGTGACTCTCCGGGACGGCCCCATGCCCGACAAATGTCTACTATGCCGTCCCCGAAACGCAGCCAATGTAGGGAGGCTTTACGGTCCATAAAATGCTCATGGAGTACCTTGAAGAACCTCCCATGGAGCTCTTTCTCTTTCCATACGGACTCGCGGTCAGAGGTGGTAAACACCACCGGGTGTAGCCATTCCTCGTTGGCCAACGATAAGGGAGTTAGCCCTTTATCACATGTGACAACCTCCCCACGAATTACGTCATCCGTCATCGTCAAAAAGTAGTTTCTAAGATTGCATATCTCTATTGTTGTTGGAATAATATCAAAATATCCTGTGCCTGCTGCTCTATAGTCTATGACTTAAGAAATAAAAGTTTTTAGTCTGTGCTTAACGCGGTGTTTCATTAGGTTATGGGCAAATTTTTTTCCGCTTTTATTATAGTATCTTGTGCGAATTTTATTAAAAAATGTCAGTTAACATGCTCGCAAATGTCCCGAAACTGCGTGGACGTGATAATTATGACGAGTGGGCGTTCGCGGCTGAAAATTATCTCATCATAGAAGGCTTGGAGTAAAGTATCAAGCAAGAGAAAAATGGCGGCGCAGGTGCCACGCTGAATGCAGAAGATGCGAAAACTAAAGCCAGACTCATCATGACAATAGATCCATCATTATATGTCATATCAAGGGTGTGAATTCCACCAAGGAATTATGGACTAAATTAAAGCAGATGTTCGACGATTCGGGGTTCACAAGGCGAATAAGTTTGCTTCGCAATCTAATATCAATTAGATTAGAGAATTGTGAATCTATTACTTCGTACGTTACTCAAGTAATTGAAACATCACAGAAATTGAGTGGAACAGGTTTTAATATCAATGATGAATGGACAGGATCGTTGCTTTTAGCCGGATTGCCAGAAAAATATGCTCCAATGATCATGGCCATTGAACATTCAGGAATAGATATCTCGGCAGATTCCATAAAAACAAAATTGTTGGATATGGAAATTGGTGACACGGGTGTAGAAAGTGCGTTTGCAAAGAGTTGGAAGAAAAACAGTGGAACTCGGGGATTAAAAACGCATCACGCTCAAAATTTCTGAACGAAAGTGGAATGCCAAACGTCAAAACAACAAAAGCGATCAAAATTTTATAATTGCAAGCAAATTGGTCATTTTAGTACTAAATGTCCATATAATATGAGCAAGAGTAAGATAACAACAAACGCATTTAGTGCAGTATTTTTAAATGGATCATTCAATAAAAGTGATTGGTATGTAGACTCCGGTGCAAGTTTCCACATGACAGCAAGTGAAGACTTATTAGAAAATGTATCGAATCAGCCAATAATCAAAAGTATCTTGGTTGCTAATAATAATCGACTTTCAGTAGTGAGTTGTGGTGATGTACAAATGAAGACATGCCATCAAAACAAGTATTCCGACATAACTGTCAAAGATGTGTTGTATGTGCCGAGTTTAGCTACCAATTTACTATCTGTAAGTCAGTTAGTAAACAAGGGCAACAGATTGTCCTTTAAGACCAATGTATGTTATATTTACAACCAATGCAATCAACTTGTAGCCACAGCAACAATGGTAAATGGCATTTACAAATTAAATTTAAGAAGAGAGTCACAACTGTTGGCAGCAGTGCCAGTGGTCAGTGATAAGACCTGGCACAGAAGAATGGCACATATCAATAGTACAGCTTTAAATAAAATGAAAAGTGGAGCAGTTGACGGCGTTCATTTTCCAAACAAAAGTGAAATTGACATGTCAAAATATGTAGTTTGTTGCGAAGGAAAATCATCAAGATTACCTTTTTCACACTCAGGTACGAGAAGCTCTGAAATTTTAGATATTGTTCACACTGATATTTGTGGGCCAATGGAAACTCTATCCATCGGTCATTCTAGATATTTTATGCTCTTAGTAGACGACTACAGTCGCATGGCATTTGTGTATTTTTTAAAAGGCAAAGATGAAGCCTTTGAATGTTTTAAAGAGTTCAAGAATATGGTGGAAAACCAGAAAAACAAAAAGATAAAAATATTGAGGTCCGATAACGGCAAGGAATTCTGTAACAACTCATTTGATAAGTTCCTAAAGGATAATGGCATAATACACCAAAAAACAAACCCATATACACCGGAACAAAACGGTATGTGTGAAAGGCTCTATAGAACTATTGTAGAAAAGGCAAGATGATTACTTTACGATGCAAATTTGAAGAAAAGATTTTGGGCAGAAGCTATAAATACAGCAGTATACTTGAGGAACCGTTTCCTTGCCTCAGGCTTGAATGACAGGACTCCTTTTGAAATGTGGAATGGGCAGAAACCAAATTTAGAACATGTACGAATTTTTGGAAGCAAAGTGATGGTCCATGTTCCCAAAGAGAAACGTCTTAAATGGGATAAAAAGGCAACAGAACATATTCTCGTAGGATATGCAGATAATGTTAAAGGATACCGAGTGTATGACCCGAATAATGATAAAATTAATACAAGCAGGAATGTAGTAATAATAGAAGAGGCAAATGAAAACAATATTAAAAATAATGACGCAATAATTTACTTACAAAATATCGAGAAGAAACAAAACACAGAGAATAAAAATGAAAACATAGTTTCAGTAGCGGATATCAAAGAAAACACAAATGAAAGTTCCGAAGACAATGATATATTTCTCGATGTGTATGATGACCCCGGAACACCTGAAATTAATGAAACTGAAATGGAAATCCAAGAATTAGAAGTTAAATCCAAAAAGGAAGAACTCATAAAGAGGGATATGCCAAAAAGAATGATACGCAAACCAGAACGATATGGTTATTCTAACATATGTGCGGCGAATGATTTCACAGAAGATGATTTCTATACTTTTGAAGAAGCAATGAATGGCCCGGAAAAAGAAAATTGGAAAAAAGCAATGGAGGAAGAACTACAATCCTTTGAAGATAACTGTGCTTGGGAACCAGTTGACTCTTCTAAAAGTGATAATTTAGTAAAATGTAAGTGGGTATTCAAAAAGAAGTATGATGTAGAAGGTAAAGTGCGCTATCGAGCTAGATTAGCTGCAAAAGGATATTCCCAAGTTGCTGGTGTTGAATATGAAGAGACTTTCTCTCCGGTAGTTAGACATTCTACATTAAGACTTTTATTTGCTTTAACAGTCCAATTAAAATTACATACAACACACTTGGATGTGACCACTGCTTTTCTTAACGGTTTTTTGAAAGAAGAGATATACATGGCCAAGTCAGAAGGTTATTTTTGTGAAGATTCTG
Organism: Hyposmocoma kahamanoa; assembly: GCF_003589595.1. Classification (NCBI taxonomy): domain Eukaryota; kingdom Metazoa; phylum Arthropoda; class Insecta; order Lepidoptera; family Cosmopterigidae; genus Hyposmocoma; species Hyposmocoma kahamanoa. The sequence goes on from NW_020653856.1 coordinate 84,158, forward strand.
AAAATAAAATCTTATTATTAAAAAAGGCAATTTATGGTCTAAAGCAGTCGTCACGTGCGTGGTACGACAGAGTTGATATATGCTTGAGTAACTTAGGTTTTAAAAAATCAGATTTAGAACCTTGTTTATATACAAAAATAAATAAGAATGTCAAAGTAATCATTGCATTGTATGTAGATGATTTTTTTATTTTTTCGAACAGTGTGGCAGAAACAAACTGCTTGAAGCAGGCTTTAAGCTCTAATTTTAAAATAAAAGATTTAGGAGAAATAAGGCAATGTTTAGGGATGAGAGTAACACTAGATAAAAAGAAAAATATTGTACATCTAGATCAAGAACAATACATAGATAAGTTGTTAAATAAATTCAATATGACAAATTGTAAAGAGGTAGATACACCTATGGAGCCTAAAATTAACTTATCTGTACCTAGAGCTGATGTTTGTGAAATTCAATTACCATTTCAAAGACTAATTGGAAGCTTAATGTACCTATCTGTGTTAACAAGACCTGATATTGGTTATTCAGTGAGTTTTTTAAGCCAATATAATAACTGTTATGACCAGTCTCACTGGCATTATGCAAAACGAATTCTAAAATATTTAAAGAAAACTAAAAAATACTGTTTAAAATATACAGATGAGGAAACAGAACTACTGTGTTATGTCGATACCGATTGGGCTAGTAACAACTTAGACAGAAAATCTTTTACAGGATATTGTTATAAACTTGGTGGCTCTGTTATCTCATGGCAAACAAGAAAGCAAAAGACGGTTGCTTTATCTAGCACAGAAGCTGAGTACATGGCGATTTCCGAAGCATGTAGAGAAGCTATTTATTTAAGAAAACTTCAACCAGAAATCACTGATGCTTTGTATACTATTAAGATGTTTAATGATAGCCAAAGTGCTCAGAAATTATTATGGAATTAGATGTTACATAAGAGATCGAAGCACATAGATGTGCGCCATCATTTCATTAAAGATTTAGTTACTAATAACATTGTAAAAGTTGAATATTTAGAGTCGGAAAACATGCCAGCTGATCTGTTAACTAAAAGTTTGCAATCTGTAAAACATTATCACTTATTAGATAAATTAGGTATAAGATAAATTATGTATAAAATTTAGCTTTAACCTTCTTTGGTTTCTGAATTTTTTCTTTGTAATAAAAAAAAAGGTTTTGATTTGTAAAATTAGAAAATATTTTGATATAGTAGGGGTGTTGGAATAATATCAAAATATCCTGTGCCTGCTGTTCTATAGTCTATGACTTAAGAAATAAAAGTTTTTAGTCTGTGCTTAACGCGGTGTTTCATTAATTATTATTATTGTTGTTGTTTTATTTGCTTTATTCTTCTCGGCTTCTTATTATTATTATTAATATTATTATTTCAATGCACGTCATTGTGTAAGTCAGAACTGTACGCTCCACTTCGTGTTCGCTCCACTGCCTCTGTGGCCGAACGGTTACCATGCGGACTGCCACGCAGAGGTCCCAGGTTCGATTCCCGGGCCGGGAGAAGTATTTTTACGGCCTACATTTATTTCTCTCGTGAGTTTGGGTGTAATTTGTGGTTGTCTATGTGTGTGTCCATGGCACCCGCGACACAGGGTTTTCCGTAGTGCGGGTCTATGTAGAGTGTGTGCGTTATTATTATTATTAGAATTTTTGTAATAGATTAATTTCCAAAATAACGGTTCAATTGTTGTCTTTTCACTTCCACTTTCACTTTCTGCGCTACTTTAAATATATTAAAAGGCTGCATGAAAACTCTTCGTGGCTTTGATAATGATCTAATTATTATGTAGTTTAGGGGGGAATGTCGGGCGTACAGCAAATGAAATCCGAAGATATGCAAGGAAACTGGAGGTTTATTTATACTAGTAGCAACTTTAAAATACAACACTGTGATGATCTACGGCTGCGCAGCTACGAAACCGTCTAACGAGTGGAAGCTGGTAACGTAGAGGTTTACGGCTACGCAGCTATGAAGGAAACTACAAAACTTGTCCCACAAGTGGAAGCGGGTGGCGGAGGTGCGACCTTCTAGGTATTTCAGCAGACTAGGCTATCATGTCCCAAGAGAGAGTTCCACGAGTCGAAGTTAACTGGGAAGCGAAAAAAGACAACAAGACAAAATGTTAATCTTATAGGTTATTAAACTGGTTTCATCTCAATGCAAGATTCAACTAATTTAATTACTATGTTTGTATCTGTGGATTGTGAAGCGACATTTCAATATTTCTCGTTTTTGCTAGTAGCAAAAACAATATCTTAAAAATATTTTGTGTAAATTTTTTGAACTTGTATTTCTGAGAGATGGGAACCTGGTGGCCTGACGCACAGGCATTTTTTTGCTTAGTTTAGGCATCAGTTTCCCACAAAATTATACTTACCAAAATCTAACGTGTAAGCTGTTCCTAGCTATAATATGTATTTTGTGGAAGAGAAAATAAACGTTATTATTATCTACTTGTCTTCAAAGAAGGCGCCTTCCAGGTCATCGTTTACACATTATTGGGCACCGTAGTTTATAGAAATAGGTATAACTTAATTTTTGGGGCAATTATATTCTATACATTTTACTGAAAGAACATAAAATTTAGTAAGTCAAGTTTAAGTAAGATGTATCCAGTAGTCTTACGTAAAGGCAGACAAAGGTTCAAAAAACTGTACTTTTAGGTTTTGTTACTTCATATTAGTGCCATAACATTTCTTCCAAAATATTTAAAATGTACAGAATTTATTTTTTTACTATTTTATTATAACTGTAGATAGATCGACATATGTATATAAAAATGAATATATGAACGTTTTGCTTTTTAACATCTGCGGCATGTCATGAATTGATCATTACAACACCACGGCAAAGACCTGCCGCCGCTTGCAAGTATTAGCTGACAATCGACGGTTGAATTGTTTCTCACATTGACGACATAATTCGGATATGTGGCTGCTCGTACGGCAATAATAAATTGTACAATTATGACAATCGGCCGCAATGTTGGCATTCCTTGTGAGGAATGCCAACACTTATGTAGGTATGTGCGCCATGGGCGTATCGTCTACTGACATATTATTATGCGACTACGCAATGACGACATCTTATGTTTGCAAGGTTAGAAGGCGAAGTGTCCTGAAGTACAATCATTATGTATTCCGTGTCTGCGCTCTGTGTGGTTTTGTGTACACCGTACAAACTAATGTTTCATCGCAAAATCCCAGTTTCGTCGTCATAATGTACCTGCGACGTTCACGAGCTTTTCTTTCTTGTTAACATTTTCTGAGCGCGATTTCATTTCGGCACAATGCGCTAAGTCCCGTCTGAACAATCGCGTGTTGAACACGTGACGCGACAAAAATTAAAGGTTTATTTTATGTGAACGTCACAAAGACTTAAAGATAACCTGGAAACATTTCACATGTACGTCGTATTTGCGTATTAAGAGAAGTGACAAAAAAAAAACAATTTTTCGTCGGTAAGATAAAGGGAAATGGAAGAGCAACGCAAGTTCTTAAGTTAATGTACTGATTTCTCAAACAAGAATTTTTATAAAGGATTATGGTTTTAACGATAAGTAATTTCACATCCGGTTGTAATGCTCACCTTTGGCTGTGGTGAGGCACAGGGACGGTTTTTCTTGACTCTATAATACCCGCGATTTTTGTATCCGCTCTCTTTAAATATTGCGCTACTCGTCGTCTCGTACCCATTTTGAACGCTTTATATTCTTCTTAGTATGCATTTGAAAATTGATTATATCTATATAAATTTAGGCTACGGGTTAAGTACATGTTGTGAAATAACAATTTTTTTTAACAATTTTAAGCGTTGAGTTCTAGGATTTGTAGCCATTAGCAGTTTTTTTTTCTGGATTTCCGTTCATCGCTAGTGACGATCGAAAGTCTCGGGTGAGCGAGAAGGTACCTACATCGCGCGATGACCGGCGATAGAGCTCTCGAGCATCCCTTACAAAATTAGCCGAAACGCGAACTCGTTTCGTTCATCTAATAACGTTGTTATCTCAACTTCCTTATTCTGTTCGATTTCTGCGAACGCAATAAAGGGACTGAATAAACAAGAAGCGAGCTCTTTTGAGAGCGGCGCCGGAAACGCAGAAAAAGTAAAAACACATCGACAGGAATGTCGCAAGGATTTGCATATCAAAGCGCGTCTCGCCATGGTCTCGCCCGGCGCGGCGATGGCAGCGCCACCGCGTGGCGACGCCGCGGCCCACGCGTAGGCGCCAACTACGCTCGTTACAAAACACTTCTTTTGTGCCCATAAAATAATACCCAAAACGAGCACTGGTTTTCTCGCGTTAACGCACCCGCAATAAATCACCGCGTACGATCCCGCGGAGATGAGTGATGCGGGCAATAATACCGACTATGTTTACACATTCGCCGGCGCTAGCGTGAACTACTTATTGCTAGTTTTTCGCCTCTCGTCGTCTGTCGTGTACCGAAGAGCGAAGTAATCCCGCGTTATGAGTGTCTGTACACAACGACGGCGCGGCGCGAGGGAATACCGCCATGCGTTGGAGGGGCCAGCGGGCCCGGGCGAACACCGTTACTTCGCCTTGTGAAATTGTAGTCAAGAAATAATGCAATAATGAACCACGGGACAGGACGCTTGCACATTAGGGAATGCTTATTAATAGAAGGGGAGCGCGATGGAGCGGGGACACAGTTCAGCGCAGCCATTTGTGAAATTTGAGGATTTGTGTCACTAAATTTATTCCACTAGGAACACGCAAAGACTCAACCGTCTGCGAACTTTTTACTTTGCACCTTTCTTACGTTTTTTGAGTTTTCTGCACATAAACTTCGTAAAGGCAGCAAGTAATGATATGATTTACTTTTATTTATCATATTATTATAAATAGTTATGAATTCTTCATTGCACAAAGAAAGCATATGTCACAAAGGACACATACAATGGTGAGCTTATCTCTAGTAGAGAGCTTATCTCTTCCAATCAACCCTAGCCGTGCCCGTGGTGTAAAAATGAAGTCTGCGGGACTAATTATTGTTGTACAGTGAATTTATTAACATTTAAATGTGAATATAATAATAATGATTTATTACAGATAAAAAATAATCCATATTTTGTTAGTATACAATCATAATTTTTATGTAACTAGTGTTAGTAACACATTGTGATTTAATTTAATGTTTATGTTAACCCAGCCAATGTTCAATTACTGCTCAAGCAGCGCACCCATATCTAAATATACATATACTATAAGATATCTAATAGAAATTAATTCGATTGAATATTTTAAGAGTTCAAATTCCCTCAAGATATCTCGAAGAAGGTTTCTAGATAATTTAAAGTAAAAGTGCGCACTACTTTATTAGTAGATCACAAGAGTGCTTTGAGAAACTATCTGTAGGTAGTGTTAAGAGTGATTCTTATTTCTTTTTTCAAGTAACCCTTCTAGAATGCTACAAGACCATTTATAAAATGTAGACAGTTTATATTTAGTCTTGTCGACTGTTTTTAGATAATTTAATTAATATAGTCTGTAATAGTTTTCTTAGTAATGCTATTTTAAAACCAAAGTAACTAAAGCGTTACAAACGTAAGACGCAATTCTTTCAATACAGATTTCAAGTTAGCCATTACGCTTACAAAATAGAAACTATCAAAATTGCAACAAAATACTCGTAGATATAATATTTCACACTTTTTCGCGCAATGTTTAATCGGTTAGAAAGCACGAATTGATGTGCGACTTTAAATACATTGTGAAAAGTGATGTAAAACCTGTCATAAAAGTAATGCACTCGCTAAATTTTAAATATTTATGTATAAAATATAAACTTAGTAAAAATACAGTTATCGACTTTCGGGTTTAAATATATATAGAAAGCTTAAATATACAAAATAACTCACAAAACAAACCACTTCCAACAAGTACTAGGCTTCTTCAAGCTAATTTCAACTTAGATTTACTTTTTAAAAAGAAAAGAAATTTTTCTCAGCTACTTCATAGTCATTCTTTAAACATAAAAATGGCGATAAGAATTTAAAGCTTTTTTCAAAACACTGTTGGGAGCATTTTGTCTATAGCTTTATCTATAGAAAAACTTTAGAATACGAAACGATTATTTTTACCTCCTTTAGTGTAGTTGATCTTGTAGAAGAACTTTCACTCCTATGAAGTTTTTATGATTGTCTACAAAACGCGATGTTTCTAAGCGACTTTCTCTTTTGACAGTATTACAAAACCTTTATAAAGTTATAGTATATAATAGTGAGCGTATTATGCAATAAAAAACTTTTCAAAACACTAGGTCAAAAACATAATTTAAGTTATCCAATTTGTTGCAAAAAACCTTATTCTGTATAATTATATGGTATATGGAATAGTATATGGAATGTGTTATATATGACTAGAAAAGTGGATAATTCCCTATCATATAAATATAAGGAATATTTTAATGGCATACCTAACTTATGTTGGAAGAAATAAAATTTTCATTACAAAATTGAGGTTATTTCTTCACGCCAACCACATTTCACACAATGATTTCGCTGTATTCTATTGACAGACGGCACAATACACATACACAACATTGAAGTACAGTAGTTTACGCGCTCATTTCAATTGTTTTTATCACTTCAGAACACAGAATTATTTCACAATGTTTATTTATACATCAACAAACAAAAATGCAGCTCGCGAATCACGACTATTGTATCCAGTGTTGCCAATTTGTGGGGAATTCCTCAAATTGTGGGGAATTTCAACTAGATTGGGGATTTTGTGAGGATTGGTGATATGTGAGGAAAATGTGGGGATTCTAACATTTTATTATTTCGTTTAATCTATCAAATGCTGATGCATTGCTAGTTTGATAGTTACTGTTAGAAACACTGTGATGGATTATATTGACGTGTTTTTCAATATTGCACATCACTCGAATTATTAACAAGCAGCATAAATAGAATTATTATTAGAGCACTTGGTTCTGAATTGTAAAATTACCAGTCGGTGCGTGTTGAGTTCGCGATTCTTTCTCCCGCTTAGGCCGGTCCCCGGTATGAAGCAAAACGAAATCAGCTATTGATAAACAAAGCCGAGCAGTTAATACTTCCTCACCACAACTTACCAACTCGTCAACTTTAAATGTTAAATATAGGTCGAAACTCATTGATTATTTCTAACATTAACATAGTGCACTACAAATAATCAATTTACTTAATTTTGTAAGGCAAAGAAAAATTATTTTTTTTCAAAGACATTACAGATTACTGTTGAATCTAATTAAAATAAATAAACGATTTAAGGTCATCTAATTTTATAATTAGTTTTATATTTTACATTCTGTTTACATTCACAGCAAATATAATAGATTATTACATTTTGAGTTTCTTAATTCTTTATTATATTTTTAAGCGATGTATTTCTAACAAATAATGAAAACTCGATATGTGGGGAATTTGTGGGGAATATAAACTTTGCTCTCCACAAATTTGGAGATTTTAACCGTGAGTTTTGGGGATTTTGAACAATTTGTAACACATTTTTTTCGTAGATCTTCTGAATATTAAACCAAACCAAATTTATCTTCTCTCCTTGGTATTTTTTACCATTCTTGTACAAAATGTCACTTTGACGTTATAGTCTAAAAATATTTAGTAAATTAGTTGAAACTTAAGTGTTGATGTAATCTATTCTTTACACCATGCACATATATATTACCTGTTGGTGAACGATTTTTCTATAAAATCAATATCGTGAGTGGGTTCCCTTTAATTTGACATATTTTTGAAAACACCAACCCTGGCTAATTTTTCTTGTATGGTAACACAGAATATTAGTGCTGCGTACCAATTAACTCGATTTTACTTCTGTAGTCGAGCTTCATGAAAATTATCGCTTTTCTTTAATATTTCCACGTCGAACGCCGTCAAATAGTTTGCCAAGTACTGTCTGTTAAGTAAGATACGTAAACCTGGAATCGCCATGTATTCTTGCGGGTTTAGGTGATAAGATTTGGGAGCTGTATCTAGATGATTCGATAGATTGTCTGTGGCGTTGTTCGCGGGTAACATCTCTTAGGAGGAATTCGGCGGAAGCTCATTTTTTCTGTTCGACACGTCGGTGCGCAAGGTGTTCCAGATTTCCTAGATCGTCTACAGTGATTTATCTCATTGGGGGCATGGTCCCCCAATGCCTTCTTAAATAAAATAAACTAGGAATAGCCAGATGCCGTAATTATGTAGCAACTACGCTGTCTTCGCAGCGGATCTGGTATGTAACTTTAATTTGCATCCGGTAAACTCCAGGTCAGTGACGTATAAGTGAAGTGTCCATGTGTCACTCATGTACTTTCATAAACTCTTAGTGCAGTGTATTAGCTCTAAGTATACTTAAAGGTAATCTTCTTTGACATTGGAGGGTAGTCGCCAAGTAAACTACAAAATTTTTAGCTCTGCATATTTTTTATTTAAAAAATTAGTTACCTTGAATTTATATAATTAATTTATATGCTACATACTAAAGCATAAGTAGTACTACTCGCCAACAGTGTTTACTTTCCTTTGTCACTCTCCTACATTACAAAAACAACACCACAAAATGGACCAGTCAGAGATGCAATTTAACTTGGACAAAATGGCCAAAATGTTTGAAGAGAAGATGGCAGAGTTCCAAGCAGAGTTAAACCAGGCATCAACCACACGTAAGAATCCAAATAGCATTGCAGCACTTAACATAGAGTTCTTAAACTTCAAAACTTTTGTGTACAACGGCCTCACAGTGCTGCGTGCTGAGATGGAAGCTCTTCATAACAGGGTTGACAGAGTGGAGATGAGATTCCGGCGTAAGATGTTGCTAGTGCATGGCATTCCTGAGCAGCAGAACGAAGACACCTGTGCCGTCGTAGTTTCCACTTTGTCAACAAAGTGTAAAGTTCACAGCCTCTCCGCAAGCAGTATTGCCGCTAGTTATCGGTTGGGTAAGCAGGTTCCCAGAAACACCAATCCGCGGCCCATTGTCGTCAAGTTTACTGATGCAACGGTGCGGACAGCGGTATGGAAGAGCAAAGTTGCACTAAAGGGTACAAAGGTCACTCTCTCCGAATTCCTCACAAAGTCCCGTCATGACGTTTTTGTAGCTGCGAGGCTAAAGTTTGGTGTTACAAATTGCTGGACCTTGGACGGAACGATTCATGTCAAGACACCGTATGGCAGAAGACACAGGTTGGAGACAATGTCTGGATTTCTTGCTATTTCTCCAAGTACCGCGGAAAACAAAATATAGGACCCTCATTTTTAGTTTAAATTTTTCTTTTATTCTCGGGGTACCTACTTAATTTTTAACTTTTTATTAATGCAACTTTTAAGTGGTTCCGTTCGTTCATTAAGTTTTGGTTTACGTCAACTGTCACTAGCATCTTTTTTTGTACAAATTTAACGGCTTTGGCATAAAGCCCTTGTCTAACAGTGATAACGAAAATGTTCGTTCGGAAATGTGACAAATTCTGTGATCCATTTCGATTGTATTGTTACTTTTTATTGTTTTATTTTTCAAACCTAGTACTTATTATTTTGTATTTGTTGTTGTTTTGTGTATATATTTGTTAATTTTGACATTCTAAGCGATTCTCTTTCACACTGCTGGTGGGTATTATGGATATTTTTGGTTTTATTTTTATATTTTCATTGTGTTCATATTTTCTTTTATTATTATTATTTTTTTTTTATATATTATTACTATATTATAACTATATATTGCTGAATTTATATAGGTACATATTTTATTATATTTAATGTTGCAAATTAATGATAATAATGGTAACGATTTTTTGAGTGATGAGTCGGATTTTCTTTCGGCGTCTTCGTATAGTAGTTTTCACAGTTTGTCACAACCGTTAGATGAACTTATGGAATCTAACTTTTCAACTATTGCGAAAAATTTTAATGCAGTCCATATAAATGCCCAAAGTATTCCAGCGCATTACACTGATTTGGTGAGCACTTTCTCTAATAGCCAGAACATTAACGCCATCTTGGTTTCGGAAACTTTTTTAAAACCATGTCTCCCTTCTTCTTCATATTCCCTTCCTGGTTTCCATCTCATTCGTAATGACAGGACTGGCAAGGGTGGCGGAGGAGTTGCAATATATCTTAGGAGTAATCTTCCTTTCAGTATTCTTGACAAATCCCCCTCTCTTTATTCTGAATCTTCGGAACATCTTTTTGTGGAGGTGCTTTTGGGCCATCAGAAGCTCCTTTTGGGAGTTTTTTATAGTCCAAACCTACATATTGATTATTTCAGTATATTTGAGACTTTGTTGGAAGATTTGGTACCCACGGTTGATCATACAGTTATTATGGGTGATTTTAACACCTGTCTGTTCAAACACGACTCTCGTTCTACTCGGTTTCGCTCAATCGTGGATTCTATTAATCTGAACATTCTTCCGTCTTCCTCAACACATCACTTTCCTGACTGCCAGCCATCTTTGTTGGACCTTGCCATTGTCTCTTCTACTAATCATGTAACTGCTCACGGTCAACTTCCGGCCGAGGCCTTCTCCTATCATGACCTTATTTACCTTTCGTACAGAATCCGTTGTCCTAAGCCTAAACCACGAGTGGTCATGCAGCGCAGTTTCAGGAACTTTGATGAGGAAAGATTTATGCTTGACCTTAACGGTATTGACTGGGACGCTGTACTTAGAGCCCCTACTATAGATCAGAAGATGGAAATTTTCAACTCGATACTAATACAGCTATATGATATACATGCTCCACTCCGTCCTGTTCGATTGAAACATCTTCCTGCCCCTTGGCTCACTGCAGAAATTAGGGCATTGATGAACAAGCGCAATCTTGCTAAGGTGCGGTATAGAAACGATCCTTCAGATGAAACCCACCGTAGATTTAAGGAACTTCGCAACCGCTGTAGCAGGGTGTGCAGGGATGCGCAGCGCCGTCACATACATGCCTCGGTTTCTAATGGTGATCCTGCTAAGGTATGGTTTTTCCTAAATTCCCTTGGTATTGGCAAATCAAAATCTCCTACTCCCTTTAATCTTGACCTTAACTCCTTGAACTCGCATTTCACAACGCCTTCCTCTCTTTCTTCTAGTGTCAAGCAATCTACGCTATAGTCACTTTCTACCGCCCATGACTCACAACATCCGGTTTTCTCCTTTAGGCCTGTATCCGAGAGTGAAGTTGAGAAAAACATCTAGGCCATAAAATCCAATGCTGAAGGACTGGATGGAATAAACCGTAGGATGATGTTACATGGTTCTTCTATTCTGGTTCCTATACTTTGCCATATTTTCAACTTTTCTCTTGACACTGGCACTTTCCCGTCATGTTGGCGTCAGGCTGCTGTAGTCCCTGTTCCTAAAACCTCTAATCCATCTCTACCCTCTCATTTTCGTCCTATTTCTATTCTTCCGTTCCTTTCCAAAGTTCTTGAGCGTCTTGTCCATAATCAGATCACAATTTTCATGAACTTCAATAATATCCTTAGCCCTTTCCAGTCTGGTTTCCGCTCGGGGCATAGCACTGTGTCTGCCTTGACCAAGGTGTCTGACGACATTCGCGAAGGTATGTCGTCTCAGCATCTGACAGTATTAGTTCTTTTAGACTTCAGCAACGCCTTCAACACTGTTGACTTCGACATCCTTTTAGCAATGTTAAAATCTATCCTGGTATCAGATTCGGTTGTGGAGTGGTTTCGCCACTATCTCGTTGGGCGAAGGCAATGTGTACGTGTCGATAACAAGCATTCTACCTTCTGTGATGTTACTGCTGGTGTGCCTCAGGGTGGGGTCCTCTCGCCTTTTCTTTTTTCAATATTTATTAACTCCCTTACTCCCTTGCTTTCTTGTCAGTATCATTTGTATGCTGACGATCTTCAGATCTATTCCCGGTCTCCTGTGCATGGTTTAGATAGTTTTATTGCTGAACTTAATGACGACCTTGCGATAATACACAATTGGAGTCGAACCCATGGCCTTACAGTCAATCCCAACAAGTCGCAAGCCATCGTCATTGGTGGCTCGAAGCAGATAGCTAAGATAAATTATACGTCCGTTCCCTCGCTCGTCTTTGACTCCTTTCCTTTACCTTTCAGCAGTGTTGTCAAAAACCTTGGCGTTCTCTTTGACTCCACCCTGTCTTGGGCGCCACATATCGCTGAGGTTAGTAGAAAGGTGTTTGCTGCCTCCGGTTCATTGCGACGGTGGAAAAATCTGATTCCTGTGAAGACCAAGATTGAACTCGCGCAATCGCTGCTCCTACCTATTATAGATTATGCTGATGTCTGTGTTATTGACCTCAATGATGATCTATTAGACAAGCTCCAACGTCTGCAGAATCTTTGCATCAGATTCATATACGGGTTGCGCAAGTTCGATCATGTGTCTGAGTATAGGAGAAGGCTTCAGTAGCTTTCTATCAAGCAGCGCCGTGAGGAGCACGTTCTCAGTTTCCTTTATAATGTACTGTATGACCCTCGAAGCCCACCTTACCTTAAGGAACGTTTTCGTTTTCTCGGTGAAGATCACAATCGCGAACTAAGGTCCAAGGCGGATAACTTGCTGAAACCTCCCTTCACCCGGTCAGGATACTACATGAACTCCTTTACGATTATGGCTGCACAATTGTGGAACGAACTTCCGTCTGAAATACGACATTCCAAGTCGCTTCTTATTTTTAAAACTGCATTGCGTAACTATCTTCTGAAACGTTCCTAGTATGCAACATGTATTTATATATTTATTGGTAAGTATAAGTATATTTAGGTATATATATTTCTTTATTATTTACAAATATATATGTAAGTCTAGTACACCGTTATTTATTTATTTATTATTCGTATACTACTTATACGTTTCTGACTTTGGCACACTACCTCTTCTCCTTAGATTAGCTTTCCTATACTTCAAAGGTTGTCTGGAAGAGATCGCTCTTAGCGATAAGACCGCCTTTGCCCACATTAGTTTTAAGTTGTCTATGTACTGTTTTTGTTATTGTATGTGAGCAATAAAGTGTATATCTATCTATCTTTTGTATGTAACAATTAAGGGCAGTAAACCTATTAGTACACTCCCTTTGTAAACTCGGGGAAGTAAAAATACTAGTTCTCCATACTGTACCTTTAGATTTAATTGTAATATGTAACAAAAACAAATTTAAAATTAAAGCATCTGGTTATTTCTACTTGAAACTTGTTTTCCATTTTTTTGACCATTACAAATTGGCATTGGCAACGCTGATTGTATCGAATGATGTGACTTAATATCCAAAGTTCACCACCTCCACCGGATCTTCTAATATTCTTTACTTTGCATGAACTCCTACAACGTCAATAGAGTAAAAACCCTAATTGTAGTATTTAAAAAAATAAAATCTACTGAAGACGCGCTATAACGTGTTTGTCATAAGTACAAACACTACAGAAAGTCTATAAACGAAATATATCTAGAATAAAGTTAGGAACGCTAGTTTTTAAAGTATTAATAGACTTTACTGGATGTGTATAAACAATTTTACTAAATATAATCAGTTGTTCTACAGATGAACTTCAAATAGGGACTATAAGGTAAATCTTAAGAGAGATTGCACTTAATTAAGTTGTTTGGTATTAAGAAGGTAAATTTTGACTTGAGTGAAATAAGTCTATAAGAACAATTTCTTTTTTCCAAAACCATTTATAGAGAACTATTATCTAAATCTATACCATATTAAGACTGTTTATAGATATAACAGTTTTAAGGCGTATAAAGTGTGTTCCTTGTGTGGGCTGTCCCAAATGTGTGCAACCGTGTTCAGAATGGTGTTAATAATAAATATAAAATATAAATGATTTTAACATACCTACACATGACAGATATACACACCTACATGAACTTAATATAACTTAATATAGCATAATATTATTATATTATAATAATCTAAACAAATTCCTTTCTTTTTATAATATCAAGTGACGGCACGAACAAATCGAGTGCCAGGTAGTAAGCTGCACGCCTGTCCACAACAGTTGCAGTGCCACTCAGAGCTTTAAGCCGGAAAGACCTGAGTGAAAGAATTGTGGAAAAATTCGGAGTTGCACTGGGGCTATAAAAATGTTAAGCAGCTCCTCAGTAGCATCAACTAACAAACATCGCCATGGTCCAGAAGAGGGAAGTAGTAAAGCCTGAGCGAGCATAACCCTAGTATTTATCGGCAAGAAAAAATGAGGCTGATAGAGAGAGAATGATAGGAAAATTGTATGCGTCGACTAACCTAGTAGCAGTAGAGCCGCTTGTGAAAGAGTTCGTCCAGGGTAGTACTGCCACCTTACCTGTTTCTGCCGCCATGCAGTCATGTCAGCATTCCTGTGTTCCAGTTTTGAAGGGTAAGGGTGCTGGTGAAATTACAGGCACTTGGGACTTGTCAACTTATGTCTCAGGGTGACGGGCGCAGTGGCAGTGCCCCTCAGATCTTTGTGGCACTGCAACTGTTATGGATAGGCGTGTAGCTTACCATGAGGCGCACGATCTTACTCGTCCCGGTACTTATTATTATAAAGAAAACCTCATTTACCTGTGGTTTCTAGGATGGTGTTCAGTGTTGTGCTCCAGAACTATATCGTTATGTTTGTAATTTATGTGTTAGTAGCGGTACAATTCCTTGTGAGAGGTTCGTCCATGGAAGTATTGCCACCTGACCTAGTTGTGCCGCCAAGCAGCAATGTGAGCCTGACTGCGTTTCGGTTTTGAAGGGTGCTGGTCAAATTACAGGCACATGTGCCTTGTCAACTTACGTTTCTGGGTGACGGGCGCAGTGGCAATGCCCCTTATAGTATTTGCAACTGTTACGGACAGACGCGTCCCTCACGTAAATAACAACAACACTCAAGCAACAACATAAAAAAATTTTGCTTCTATGCACAGGAATTTGTTTTGAGTCTACGACAAACAAAATTGTTAACTACCTAATTTCATCTCAAGTGAAAAGTGAAACTCAGTTAAACACGATCTGTAACAACTTCCGCTTTTTCTTCCCATGTTGTAGTCTGAACTGAGTAAAACAGGTTGTAGCAATGTTCTGACTTTCCTACGTTCACATGGAGGGCGGTGCGCAGTTCGTGCGTGCGTGCACTGCGATAAGCGCATTATCCGTCATTGCACTCTGTCCTCCTCATCCCTCCGAAGTTTTCCATCGCAACGGCGACGAGTCGTATCAGCGCTGGGTCCTCGGGCACCCTCCTGGTACAATTTCACGCACCCTCCGTCTTCGTGCGCGTCATCTATTCTAATGGCGCTATATTTTAAAGCGACTTATACTTCATTGCAGTTATCGTGATCCTCATAGATTTCACTTACCGCCGATTTCCCCCCACGTCGCCGGCTCCACATTCGGTGCGGCGCCGGCGGTGGCAGTGGCGCTCTCGCTACAAAATTAAACTACCTCCTCGCGCTTGTTCCGTTTCTCTGTCATTTCAGCAAATTGCTTCTTGTCGGAATTTTACAATAATGAGTGACCACATTAAGGATTGAGTTTCTTTGTGGTTAGGATGTAGGGTTCGCTAAAAAACACTACGCAAACAAACGTAGAACTTGTTTCTTGTTCCTTATCCCCAGAGGCTGAAATGACGAAAGTCATAGCTACAGCGGGGTGAGGAAGAGGCGAGGGGGACAACACACGTGCCCGTTTGCTTGAGCTGACCTGTCGCATGTCTCGTGAGGTAAAACGGCTTCGCATCAATTGCGTTAATCTATTACTTTACATTTACACATTGTTTTCCTTTTCTTTAGGTTTATAGGAGTCGCATGGCAATTTTATGACGTCATTATTTTTTAAACAAGTTTATTACGACCCTCGACACTTGTCTCGCAAATAAAAAACATGCAATTTAATTTAATACACAAATGGATTCGAAGCAGCATTCGAATCTGGTGACGCGTCCTCAGCCGTTGAATAAAAAACATATCACAATAATGCTCCCCTGACAGCGCATTGTAATTTTTCAATTTCGCGATGCAGCCGCGCGCAGGGCTCGCGGGTGATTCGCGGGACGAGGGGGAGTTGGTAAAAACTTGACATTTCAATCGCGCGAATAAATTCTGAAGCAAGCAAGAATTAAACAGAACATCACAATCACGCTATTGTGAAGGCGATGCTTGAATCTCTACTTAATCTTGTTGTGTTTATTAAGTTGTTATGTTAGTAATGTATCTTTAATTATTGTAATTGGTGTGTCCGTTATAATTAAAGTAAAATAAATACTTATTTATAAAAAAAAAGAAAAAAAAGAAAAATCACTAGCGGCGATAAGGGAATGCGGGTGCGGTGCGCGGGGAACTGCTCCTCGTGTTTACTTTTTATTAATTTATCTTCAACATCAGGATCACAACCAATAAACTACTGTGAGGAGAAGCCGCGCCGTCGCCCCAATTGTTAGTACAAGTTTTGTAATCAGGTCGTGGTCTGTTTCTCTCCAAACACGACTATTATTAATGTGGCCGTATTATTTAGATTTGTCAAGCGACGAGTTTTTTCACGATAATAATAATTTCATCCTTCGTCTTTTACATGGAGTCTTCCACTACAAAGATATTTGAACTTCAAATTGCTTATAATTTTCGTTTCATTTATCTAACCGAAAACAAAATAGGTTCACATCAAGTTTATATGTATCCTAAAAAATGGGAATGAGTTTCACAGTTCCAGTGTCAATAAAAAATTGTGAAATTGCATGTTTGAAACGTCTCATATAGTGTTCCCAAGTCAAAGTAGCTCTTATGGCATAAGAGACAAAGTTCGGAATTGGTGTCATGAGCACGCACTTTGTTCCCACTTTGAGCTTTTGAACTCAACGAAATTATTATTACACACGATCTTGAAACAAATAAACGATCTTAAAGAGTACGGTTCAACGGTCGCCTGATAAATTTTGTAGTCACAAAATCATGCAAAAACATGTAATTGTTCAGTTAGACGAACATTTTGAAATAAAGTTTTACAAAAGTTAAACATACATTTGCTAAGAACTCGATATACATTTGCTCATAAAACATGACTCTAAAAAAATTACAGATTCATTATAATAAGAAAGTTTATCCACATATTTTTCACATTTCTTAGGCGAACATTAAATTATGAATCAAAAAAATGCAGGAAAAGCAAAAGTCGTCTGGCCCACGGTCCTGCGCGCGCTTCGTGGTTGACAGAAACATCAACAATATTACAAAATGACAAACGCGGCAGTGCAGCCTAATCCAGTTCACAAATCAATACACACACAAATTAAATTATAAATATTATATATTAAATATTATTTAAATGATAAATATTAGCCAAATTGTGTAAAGGATACGGAACCATGTGATGGGCATATTGGACACTGTCTTGTAACGTTGCACGTACATAAGTTATTATTTTATTGAGCTCTAATATTTTATTGCGAAATTATACCTCGTTAGAAGAGACCCGAGCTCGGCTGTGGAACGTATTGTTATTGTTGGTCGAGGAACAACACGTAATAGTTAACATTTTTGTTTGCGTCTGTATTCCATTTTTAGCGAGCGCCCGTTGGCCGAGTCACTCATCATGTCGAACCTTCTCGATGAACCCGGTTTTTGACGTCATCACGGCCGTTGGTGACAGAGGACACACGGGGGACGGTTAGAACTGCCTCTTGCCTTGTCCGCAGCGAACCTATATCGGTTCAATCCAATTTTTCCGTTACATGTCTTATTACGCGTTGGCATAGAATAAAGTAATAGTGTACAATCTTTTCTTTGGCTTCCGACGTAATCGGAAGACATTTAAAAACAGTTTAAAAAGTGTAATCTTGCACCCCGATATGGTTGGTAAGTGTTGAATAAACGTATATTATTTGTTAGGGAGTGTTTTAGTTCTAAGTCAGTCTCTTGTCTGTGCATTTATTTACGCCTTAGCAATTTTTCAATACAATCTTTTATTGCCTAGTTATTGCTGTAATGCTAATATTTCGTTGTAACTTGCTATAGAAAAGAAACAAAATGTAAGTCGTTCCGCCTTAACTCTGTAACTCCGTTCTGATAGTGACCACCCACACCAACCGCATTCGGCTTCTCCCTATAATATTAGGCGCACATAATAAAAGGGATTCACAATCAGCGGAGGTTCTCAATCATATTCTTACTGTGGACATTTATTCACAGGGTGTTATACCACGGCTATAATAGCCGCTGACGCCGTTTGCGAACGTACTGCACTACTCCAATCTTCCTACTTGACTAGGGCTTGGACGGCAACCACAACCCGCTGATCCGGCGTTCCCCGGAATGTTCCAGAACCCGCAGGCGCTGCCTTATAAGGAAAACCCCGCAGCCGCTACCGTGTCCAGGGGAGTACCGACCTACGGATAGCAAAATCAAACCAAAAGTTTGGCCTTCGAAACCACCCATTATAAATTTTTAAAATAAATATTTAATATCTATATGTTGCTGACAATTCGTAGTTTTATTCCACCACAAACTGAGTACGAATGTCACGGTCTTCACCGGTTTTAGATTTAGATTGGAGATTTATTTACGTTTTACTATAAGATGCAAAATACCTACCTACTAGTTTTCTTGCGTAAAATCCAACATGTCGAAAACTGCATGACATCGTGTCTACATGAAAATAAGCTCGGGAAGAAGTTTAAAAATTTAATAACCGCCTGCCCTTACGCCTCCGATTTTAAGAAAATCATTTGGCAAAAGTTCAGAATCTTGTAATAAAATTATCTCGAATAATCCTTTGCGAAATACGTTTCGAGCTGTCCTCACATCAGAGAGACAAAGAGCATCCGTCATCGGCACAATATAGCTCTTATCCCAATGGCATAGAGTGGCGAGCGTGACAGGACGCGTGGTGTGAGTGCCGCGAGTCGCGACCTCGTGAAACTTCCCCGAATTTATTTAATCCCGTCAAAGGGAGGAAACGCGGGATATGTTTATTTTCAATTTGGGGCAACTGTGACATTACGCTAAACGTACCGCGCCCCGCGCCGGGATAAAAATGGGCGCACTGAAGGAGGCTGCAAGGAAAGCGGAGGTTATTTATTATTCTTTCATTACCATACAGATTGCTCACTCTCGTAATCACGATATTACACCAGGCACGGGCGCAGCGCGGAGGCGGCGCGGGGTGCGGCGGGTGGGGCCACGGGTCGCGGTGATCAGCATTAACATCACTCAATGAAAATGTCTGGAGCGGAAAATCCTACACTAACTTTTGTTTTTTCACAAACAGCCAGGTTTTTTAATAGTTCATTTTATTTGGTGAATTCTACAAACGCGAATGTTTCATGACGAATGCAATCAAGCAGTTCATGCATACATGTAACTTCTTCAATTGCTCTGCAGGGATCGAGGCGTGCAAAAAGAAATTCACGACTTAAAAACATTTTCGTTAACGATGTTTGTTACCACAAGTGTCTGGTGTTCGCCAGATGAAAATATGCTGGCGGTACGCTTTTGTGACTGGTACTCTACCAAAGTAGTAAAATCGTCATCGAATTCATCCTCGTTGCACTAGCGAAGGCGACGTCTTGTAATATTACTATAACGAGCAAAGTTCTGCGGCGGGAAGGGTGTATTGTAGTTGGGCGCGTAATCGCCTTAAGCGCGCTCCTCGAATGAGCTCGGCTCATGAATGGGTTAACACTCATTTGCGTCGTCCATTTAGTTGTTCAGTTCCGGGTGCGCTGTGGGTTGCTACATGTTGTTCTTCTACTTTGTCACGTCTGATTTGTTCGAATTTCAAATTTGGGCTCTGTTACGAAGCCCTTTGTGTTCATAATACTAGTAGTAGAAGTACGAATAATAAATATAGCGACTTTGTTCAATGGAACTAGGAACGCGCGGCGTCGTTGCGCATTCTACGAATCATGGCGACTCTCGCAAACTACTGAATTATGAGGTTCGCTTTCACATTCATAAAATGGTTGTTCTCCAAGACGCGACAATCTCTTGGCAACGGTTTGGGACTCCACTATAATTGAGGATGCACTTTCGTGAGTCGCGACGCAAACGGAATGTTGAAACAGTATCTCTTAATCCTCATTTAGTAGCTCTAAGCCGGGAGCGACATACTGGGAGCGAAAAATTAAATGGAAAAGAATTTGAGAACCCGGCCGCCGTTTCTCTTGCTTACAGCGCATTTGAGCTTATTTTTAAATCTCATCATCGTTTTATAATGGTGCCGTTTTGTGCCCCGCGCCCGCGCTCGGCTGCGGTAGGCGCCGGCGACGCCTCGGCCTCGCGGCGGCAGATGGACACGTACACGGTAATTTGTCGGCGGATTACGCGCGATTCGTCCGCCACTCCCGAGCAAATTCTTTCTTTCACAGCAAATCTTGACGCGAGACTGCGCGTTGTTGATGACTCGACTTACGATTTACAACTGTTTCAATTTTTCCCTTGCTTTGGTTTTGTTTAAGCACGCCTAAGTGGGTACGTACCCTATTTACCGTAAGAGTTTTTGGCATTATACAGGCGGAATGGTTGCATTAGGTGGGTTTCAACCCTTTTCGATTCCATTAAGTTTTGCTTAAACATCACGCACTCAGTTAGATTAAATTAAAAGTCGAGCACTATAGCTATAACAATAACCGCGGTGTTCAAACGTCCGAGACACGCCGGAAAAAGTACAAGCGGCGCGACTCTGGCGGCGGTCCTGGGCGCGGCAATGGCCATGTGCCAAAGTACAAGTGACGTGTGATGAGTGATGTGACTCTCTCTCCACATACAGAACACCAGCATCGTGGAAACATAATCTCAAAACTAACAATATGGAGAAAAATGCAGCGTCGATTAAACGACTGTTCACCGGAAGTAAGAACGGTTGGTTTACTCGTATGTTACGCTATCATTTCCAAGGCGCCTTCGAGTTCAGTCACGGGCGAGAACCTTTTCTGTGCGCGCTTGGGCAACGAAATTCCTTCGCCGAGTGCTTTTGAGGAAAGCGGGCGCAATAACAAGTAGAGGCCCTAGCGAGCGGTCGTCTCATTTGAGGGAGGACAGTGAAAAAGTAGCAGCGCGTGCGAGCGGAATGCAGTCGTATTGTATCGGAAAGCAATAAAAATGGCCCGCGGCCGACGCGCGATTTATTCAGAGACGCGACGATGATAATTGCGGGGTTATGCGACCACTATCCCCGTTCAATAACACCCTTTTACGCTACGGCGGGTTTCAATAAATAGTTGTATCGCTGGAATGGAACTTATTTTCACTCGATAGAGCAGATCGGGTCGGGGTGAAATGACGATATAGTGTTTAGGTATGTCAATAAATGCGTCTCTGTGCGTTTGAACACTGTGCTTGTATTGAGCGTGTGTGATGTTACGAGTTGTAGGGGGGCAGTGCTGTTAAGTTTCGCATGTCCGAAGCAGCAGGTGCGGTCAAATAATGGTACGGCGAAAAGGGGCGAACTGTCGAACGGAAAGAAATTGGTTTCACCTGAACGATTCCAACTGAACTTGCAGAGTATCGCGGCGCCCGCACAGTATTCGCGGGGTGCGGGGCGCGAGGACGGAGCAAACAGCAAAGCGCGCTGCGGGTCGGTCTGTGGTCGGTTTGTACAACCCTCGGTGTTCACTGCTCTTCGACACACGCTGGCCACCTTCTGCACTACTCGAACGGACTTAGGATCGCTTGGTGTAAAGATCTAGTTACAAAGATAAGGGAAGAGGTTTTGAGAAAGTTACTACAGAATGCATTATTTTCGTTATTTGGCGTTTTAAAGTCTATTCACATGTAACCATATTGTTAATTAACAGTTATTAGATTTAAAGGCTAATACCTAATGTTGCGTTAGATACAGGCGGCATTTAGAGTTTTAGTACTTTAATATGACATCAATTTGCGGCGCGGCGCATCTATCAGATTACGGTAGCGCCATTGGTGACGCAACGAACTATCAACGACTGATGTCGTTGCGTTCGTTGCGTTGAAGCGCAGTGCAAAGTGCAAGCTCTTTATAGAGCTTTCCCCGGCTGCACTCACAAGTTTACCTTGCAACTTTGCATTTGCTATTATTCAACAACATTTAGCTTAACAAAATGTGAATCTCCACCATTTTCAAATGCATTTACAAATTTGTCGCTGATCCCATTACAAACGGTAGGCAGAACAGTATGCTCGCTCGACTCTCTTGGTTGCACCTGACTTTGTGGAATAAAATCGATGATTGCTCAGTTTAAGCTATCGGCTTTAACTTATTGGAAATATGCGTAATTGAACCCAACTTTATATGTAACAATAATACATAGGCATGCCACTTTAAATACATAGCAATAAGCACTCAAATGTATCGCGCTATAGTAAGTGTTGGGTATTTGCAAAATGCTTGCACCAAAACTGAAATCAAACATTCTAGTTAGCTGTAGCAAATTACGTCCTTTGGCAATTTAATTAAACAGATTTGCGTGCGGGTCGGGCGCCGATGAGGCGGGCGTTGTGAACACCGACAAAGGGCCGCGTAGCCGCAGCTACAAGACAGTGGGCGTGACTCCGCCTCCGCCGCCGGCGGGCCTGATGTATGGTGCGCTTCGCGGGTCCTGTGCTGCTACCGATCTACAGACTCAAGAAGTCTTTGTCGTGAGCCACGTAGGTATATGTGTTACATAACCGGATGACTTTAGGAACAGATAGTGCAAAAGCCTAGTCTTTAGGAGTTTTATTGTTTCTAAGCATCTTCAGATCTACACTACACCGGCTAGCCTTTTTCAAATATCCGCTCTTCGCCACTGATAGCGGTGTCCACCAATCAGGTTCCATATCGGTAGCCTATCACAAACTGGAATTTATTTTTTCCGAAATAACGTTTGTTCGAATTTTCATTACCCCGAAAACCGAATTATAACGAAACCGTTGTTCTTTCAGGACATGTTGGATCATTATTGCAGACACGATTTAGGTTCGGTTAGGTTAGGTTAAGTTACATTTAAGAGAAAAAACATTTTTTTCTCAAAATTACTTTCGAAGTTAAGAACATTCGACCAAACGTTATTTCTAAAATGTCACTTCGGACTTCTGATAGGTAACCTCCATATCCAGTCAACTAATACTCATAACTAAATTTAGCGCCATAGTGCCTCGAAAACACAAACTAACGGCTGCGGAGCATTTCCAGGGAAGAACTGTATCCGTTGTTGCGCAACCCCTTGTTGTTGCGTCCTAGATTTACGAGGCAGCTGTAACTTATGCACCATCGCTACAAGATCATTGTTCGCTTCGTGTAGCCGTAAAACAAAGGCTATTGTACCGCACTAACAAACTGACGAACTGTCGAAGTTTTCGTGAGAATCGTGTGACCGAAACACGCTTGATCGGATGACGCGGGGGACCTCATTATGCAATCAAATATGTTATTATTCGGTGTCGAATCTCCGTAGACCCTCTTGAAGCGAGACCCTCCCTCCCCCGAGGCTCGCAAGTGCCCAAGTAGTCGTAATCAGATTAGTCCCACGCGAAAACTCGTGCGGGAGTATTGTCTTGGGATATTTATTATGCTGTCGGCAAAACGAGGCCGGATCGTTAGTACTGTCGGACTCTTTGATTACGAGGACGAGATCCACTCCCTGTGTCTCACTTTGTCATTTACTGCCCCTCTTAATTCAATATTACACCTTGTTAATATGTTACTTGAGTGTCGTCCGTCTGTCGCTGCCACCAAGTTTTTTATTTCACGCTGCTTGCCAAAAAAATGCAACATACCTATTTGTTAACTTTTTATCGTGATATGTCTCTTTTTACAATTTTATAGGTAACTGTTTCAAATATCAATGTTACTAAATAATCAACTCATAAACATGGCCGTTTTAAGTTATAAAGGCAGTTAACATTTTTTAAGATGTCGTCCTGTAACTGCTGAATCGTGAGCAGATAGACGACAAAACGATCGACTGATAAAGTAGTTGATTGTTTGGCCGTCGTCACTGTGATCGGCCAGTCATGCCTATCGACCGCTGCGTCGCGTCTTTGTTTCGTCGACAGTAATTATCTGAAGGAGGACGCCTCGCCATTGGCATTGTACCCGTTTCGCTCAACAGCCGCCAACATTAAAAAACGTCGTCATGCTTCGAGTGAGTGTGAAGTTCACAGTTATAAATTTGTCACTTGCAAACGAAACATGAATATTAAAAATAGCGACCAAGCGCCATACTCCTGCGGGGTATCATAGCAATAAATACTTGTCTAATGGAAATGATATTTTTGTGACTTGCATTTGGAACAAATTAATAAACAAAATAAACTACTTTATTCTAAAAAACACGCTTTTCATTTTAGCCCACTGATAATTAACGCCAGTGCTCGTGTCATTATGTCACTTCATCTGATTAAACAGGGAAATACGAGTGGGCGACGGAATTAAACTCGATTGACAAATTGTCGTAATGCGAGAACAGGTTTGTGACTCCGTTCGTTCCTATAAATTTTAAACCTGCAAATCGCCATCAACGCATTGAAATTTGTTCATCAAAACAATAAAGGTACGTGGTGGTGAGCTTATCTAAAAGAAAACATTACGTCAGCTGTAGTGTCGGTAGTCAGTCACGGACAACAGTGATAGAGAAGGCTGTAGCGAAAAGAGGTCTGGTGGTAGAGAAAATTCTCAGTAGTTCTGCGAAGAAAACTGTCTATTTATTAACAGACCCAATAGGAAAAAAGTACCAGTAGTTCTGTCAACAGAACTGTATAACAGAACTAGTGGGAATAAACAGTGTTTTCGGCTGTCGATTGACAACTCGTCATCATCAGCTGGCTGTCTCCAGCGGAGACGTGATTAATTTCTGCGAATAATTCTTTATTAATAACCGAACCACTGACGTTGACGAAGCGGCTCTAATTTAACTTCAAATTATAATCCACCCCTTTATTAATTGTTGCCAAATACCGTCTTGATGAATTCTGGAAACATATTGGATTTTCTAGAAAGTTTATCAAAGGCGCACGTAGCGTGCTCGTGGGCCGGCGGCAGTAAATCTCTCCGTAAATCTGGGCCCAAAACTAAATGTGCAGATCGTATCGCGAGAGCTTAGATCCGGTTATCGCTGTGCACATCTCTCAGAAGGACGCTCCGTCGATTGTTCATCCTTTTATAAGCACCGGAATATCAGACCCAGAAATTCAGATAGGGTACCTACTTTAAGGGCCAATCTCGATAGTGTTGACGAACAATTGTTTTGTGTTTAGTTCAGGAGTTCCACGAACTTTGGCATTTTGCAAAAATATGAGACAATATACCAATATAATATAATAAATATAATATGAAGATGGAAACGAAACACGTACTTACTATTTTAATAAATTTAAAAAAAAAATCAATGTAGGTAGATATACGTTTCGTGTGGACAGAAAACTTTGCATATTAAAATAATAAATTTAAGTAGTTATATATTATTGAGATTTTTCCGAAATAACTTCACTAGTTTTGTTATGATCATTAACACAAAGATCGAATACATCGAAAAATTTCTTGGACCCGATAGGTCAACTTGACCAGTGGCTCAGTTGTTAAGCGCAATGCTACGGTGCAGCACGGTCGTTCATAATCATAATAAAATTTAGTTCTATTTCTTGAAAATCATCAATGTCTAATTCTTGTGTAACACCAGAAGCATTAGTAGATCTTTATGTACCGCACGCGCACTCGCGTGAACGTCATTACTCGCGTTAAAGGTAAGAACAAAGGTTGCACTGTAAGGCGATTATCACATTGGACCGCGCCCCGCGACGGAGCGCGAAACTGCTTTTTTTAACGTTGTACTGAAGTATATCAGTTTGTATGTATCTAATCTAAATCTTTATAATGAAGTTGAAATGATCCATCAGTTACTTTGGAGTCTCACGATGTGATCGGTCGTGTCTATAAGTTAACAGAATAACATAAATAATTACTTGCAAAATTGTGACCTAGTTCTACTTTAGGCGGAAGCAAACTATCGGTGTCACTAGTTGTTGTTGTGTAATCTACTCTATTAGATCTATTAACATTAGTGCATTTACTCAATATTAATACAAAAATGGAAGACAGTCCCTTTAATCGGAGTATACTAACGCGTCGCAGCCCGCCGCCAACGCACGCATCTCAACCCCCCGCGCCCGCAGTGTCCCTGCAGAACGAGGATCCTCCTGATGTTGTGCCCACGCCTGAGATCCAAAACTGGATGATAACAATAGAACAGTGTTTAAACTAAGTATGCGCTATTTCTACCGAAGGAAAGCTGAATTCAGACCAAAAACTTAGAATTAGCAATTTGTGCCGAAAAGTTGCTCATGGAACTTCTCATATGGCTGTACTGTACCAGTCCCTTAAACAAAAAGCCATTGTAGCCCATACATCCCTTAAAGCCCTTAAAGATAATCAGGACCTCTCGAAGCAGCTTCAAGACCTCAAGCAGAGTATTCAAGAATCGTCAAAACCTGTATCGAATGCAGTGTCTTTCGCAGATATGGTAAAAAAAAGCGCAAATAATTTTTCACAAGCAGCAAGGTATGTCAATCGAGACATTTTTAACCTTAATTAAATTAAGCCACAAGTCAGGAAAGAGAAACGCCGAGTCCTGCAATTATGTAATTGAAGTACCTGCTTATATACGCAAAGCTCTAATAACAAAGGATAGAGTGTTTGTCAACTGGTCGTGGTATCCTGTGAGGGACTTCACTCTAGTTACTAGATGCTTTAAGTATCAGCAATAGGGTCATGCAGCCAAGACCTGCCGTGAGGAGGCCTCCACCTGCGGTCACTGCGGTGTTGTCGGACACACAATAAAAGACTGCACAGAAGGCCAAAATCCAAAGTGCGCTTGCACTTCAAGAAGATCTGTGATCATCAAACAGGAGATGTTGACTGTCCCGCTACAAAAATTGCCGAAAAAAGGTACAGCAATTCAATAGATTATGAAGGTGCCTAAGAGCGCCACTTATTAATTATTGTAATAGAACTTAATTCACTTTAACACTATGATTGATGCTTTGATTTGCGACTTAGATAATTTCTCTGTATCCGAGTCAAAGTCTTGTGAAGTTGAAATATGCAGACAACATCTATTACCGTTTAGCAATCCTGTAACCATACTAACACAAAACATACGCAGCATCTATAAGAATTTTGACAATTTCAGTACTTCCCTGCAAAGATTAAACGTTAACTGTGATGTCATAGTTCTGACAGAGTGCTGGTTAGATAAATGTAGAAATCGCGTTAGCGGTATAGTGGTTTATCCTAGGAATGATTTGAATATTTCAGTTGAAGAACCAAATATATTAGACTGCAATCGGCTCCTAATCAAAATTGGGTTAGACATAGGAATATTAGCTTTGTACAGACCCCCCTCTTTTAGAAATACCAAAGTATTTACTGACTCACTTAACGGTACGTTTCAACTTTTATCATCTTTTAAAAATGTAGTATTAATAGAAAACATAAACATAAACATCAACATTCTTCCAGATAGCATCGATTTACGAACCTATGCTCGTTTCATGGCTTACTTCCTGCGCACACTCTATCCACTCATTAAAGCGGCTCTTGCTTAGACCATATTATGCTTAAATCCATTTTTAAATCAATAGCATTAGTTACTAACTCGTCAATAACCGATCATAGAGCCGCCCTACTAACCTTTAATCGTAAATTGCTTATTTCTTCTCGCACGCAAATAATTTCTAAAATTAATATAAATAAACTTGAAAAAGATTTATGCAACATTGACTTTAACCCAGTTTACAATTCTGATGACGCGGATTTCTGTATGTCCTACTTAGTAAAAAATGTACATCAATATTAAGTTACACCAAGGTCGTGCGATTAAATAATAAAAATTACAATATCAAGCCTTGGATTACACCGGGACTTATTAGCTGTATGTGACACAGGGATAAACTACAGATGAAGGCTAAATGTAATCCAGATAATTTAATATTACAAGCATCGTATAAAAGATACAGGAACTTTTGTAACAACCTTCTTAAAAGAGTTAAAAATAGTTACGATAAAAAGGAATTAGACAAAGCTGGTACCGACAGTAAATAAGTTTGGAAATATATAAAAAATGTAACATATACATCAAAACAGCATGAATCATCTTCAGGATTATTGAAAGCTCATTCATCTGAGCTGATATCTGCTAACAGCGCAAATGATTTTTTTGTCAACGCAGGAAAAAATCTGGCTCAAAAAATTCAAACTTTGTCGCTTTCTCCACCACAAAGCACTCTATCCATCTGTAAAAAGTCCCTGGGATCATTTGTACTATTAGATACGGATGAAAGTGAGGTTGAAAATAATAAATAGAATAATTTTAAGCCTAAAAGAGGATAGTGCTCCTGGTCATAATAACATATCAAATAAAATACTAAAACAATTCAGGCACATCCTACTTTCACCGCTTACATTCATTTTGCAAATATCTCTAACATAAGGAATATGTCCTATATGCTTAAAAAATCTGTTGTTGTCCCGGTATATAAATCTGGTAACAAAGATCAAATAACGAATTATAGACCTCTTTCGTTACTGCCAGCAATATCTAAAATATTAGAAAAACTTATAAATAACAGACTATTGTATTTGGAGAAACAATCCATATTATCTAAAACACAGTTCGGTTTTAGATCCCAATTATCGACATCTGACGCTGTGCATCACCTTACGGATTTTTTAGCAAGGGAACTTGACAAGGGTAACAAAACAGTGGGGTATATTGCTGGACCTAGCGAAAGCTTTTGATATAGTTTATATACCCACCCTATTGCAGAAGCTTGAATCCCTAGGTATAAGAGGTATACAGCTAAAATTATTTGCAGATTATCTAGAGAACCGCTCCCAATGTGTCAAAATAGGTGAAGTTTTCAGTTCTGATCTCAAGAGTACTGCATTTGGAATTCCCCAAGGAAGTATTTTAGGCCCTACTCTGTTTCTGATCTACATTAATGACCTTTGTAATCTAGAATTGAAGGGAAGGGTGGGAAGATCATATCCTATGCCGATGATACTGCTCTGCTTTTTTCTGCTAACTCTGATAAGGAAGTCTATGAGTATGCTCAGCGAGGATTCAATGTCGTAAATAACTGGCTCCAGTAACATTTATTAACATTAAATACGGATAAAACTAGTTTTATGCAGTTCTATATGCGAAAACCAAAGTCTGTTATAACTAACACAGAACTTTATGCTCACCATTGTAAGGAGACTACTAACAACCTGTGCAAGTGTGAATATTGACAGCTGTCAATCGCAAGTAAACAACAGTTGGTGTATTTAAATTCATTTAAAAATCTTTTCAAGCCATAAATTAGTATAAAACTAGTCAGTATTATAGATTTCATTGTAAATGAACGTCACAAGTGTTATAAAAGTGAAACAAAACCGAAAAAAGTGTAAAATTGAAATTGAAATTTTATGTTCGTTACCCACCCACTAACGGACCATTATGAATCAAACAAGAAGACTAAAAACAAACTAGCTAGAGATTTACAAGTTCAAACAACGAATTGTGATACTTACAGGCTGCATAAATACAAGGTACTGATTTTAATGCAACATAAGTAGTGTTAATTAACATACATTTTTAAATAACAATATTGGCATTGGAAAACAACATTAGAAAACATACACACAGCGACATCTATTGGGAAGTGGCGGGACCTATTTTGTTGGTTGCTGTCATTACATAGAGTTGTTTCTTGCTATTGCCACCAGAGGGCCATCGTTCGATATTTTATTACCTACTCACCCCTAGAGGGCGTTGTAAATTATTTTCCTATTATTTATCACAGACACAAAAATGCCTAATAAAAAAGATACCAACTTAAAAACGTGTGCCGGATGTCTCCATGAAATTACTGGGAGGCAATATATGATATGCAGATTGTGTAACCAAGCCTATGACTTGTTATGCGCAAATATACCAGAAAAACGGTTTTTTAATACGATGACTTCGGAACACAAACAGAAGTGGAAATGTCAAGATTGCATTTGTAAACAACCAAAGATGAATAATAATAATACACCAGTCAGATCTCAAACCCAAGAAGATATAACCAATGTCACGCAAAGGAGAAAATTTAAGCCTCCAGTACCTGCTGAAACATATGATTGTCACGAATCCTCAGTCGAAGAACATTACCTTGATGATAAAAGTATTCTAGGAGATACACTAAACTCACCCGTTGCACATACTTCACCTTTAACATCAGTAACCATAGACCAAATCAGCGAACTCTTAGACAGAAAATTAGAAACATATGAAAAGAAAATAATTTCACAATTAACATCCGAAATAAGAAACTTGATAAAAGAAGAAATCAAAACATCAATAACAAACCTTAAAATTGAAATGACAAATCATATAGACAGTATAGCTACAGAACAAAAAAACTTTAAAACTGAAATAGATTGCATAAAGGACAAAATTTTGTTATTGGAAAATCAACGACACGAATTGGAAAACAATATCCAAGACCTACAAAATAAGATCCATGATATAAAAAAGAAACCATCTACTGTAGATAATAGCAGAAAGTTAGTATTATACGGACTGGATGAATACAAATGGGAACAAGAAAGCGAAGTTTACGACCGAATACTGTTTATAATGTATGAGATATTAAATATTAATTTGGAAGGATACATAGATGATATCTACAGACTTGGTAAAAAGGGTACCCGAAGACCTATCGTTATTGAATTCATTAATAGGAGAACCACGAAAAATATACTATTAAACTACCGTGCATTCACTGGTACGGGAATGGCAATTACTGAGTATTTGGATGGAGAATTAATGGAGAAACGAAAGGAACTGAGTAAAATACTACAGGAAGCGAGAAGAGAAGGTAAACATGCCGTATTCGCTAGGAACAAATTGATTATTGACGGGAAAGAATATACCCCAAATAAAAGAGAAGAATCGGATAGGAAAATAAATACCACTGCGAACCATACTAATATTTCAACTAGCCAGATACAGCATCAGCTACAAAAACAAACAACTCAAGATACCTCTCTCAATATTCAACAATGCCCGGGAATACGAGTAAACAACCATTCCTTTCGAAACAAATTTTAATATTCTAATACAAAATGTACAAAGCATAAAAAATAAAATTCATATATTAGAAAGCATATTAGAAGAACACCCCTATGAAGTTATATGTTTGACTGAAACCTGGATCTCGGAATCTCAAAGAAACCATGCCCACATCGATGGTTATGAGATAGCGGCAGTTTACTGCAGGCGCGAGCACAGAGGCGGTGGTGTGGCCATATTGGTACGAGAAGGTTTAATGTTCAGTAACAGACCAGACATTACCAACTTATCCGTTGAATATGTGATTGAGTGCAGTGCAATAGAAATAAAACCTAATATAATTTTAATTAACATATATAGGCCTGACAGAGATATTGAGTTATTTTTTAGTTTTTAGAGAAATTACTTGTTAAGATTAAAAATAATTATTACAGAAAGCATATTATAATAGGAGGAGATTTTAATATTAACGCAACACAAAACTGTATAAATTATAAAAAACTACTCAATATGATGCTAGAATACAATTTGTTACAAATAGTTAAGGCACCAACTAGAGTTACACCTACAAGCACTTCATGTATAGATCTAGTCTTTACAAATAACAAAGACTACATAGTGTCTATCGAGGACCAAGGTATCTCAGATCACAGAGGTGTTATATATAAATTTGTACTAAATAAAAAAGACATAACAATAGAATCAATAAAAACATATAAAAGAAAATTTACGAAAAAGAATATTGCACTTTTTAAACAAGAACTCCAAAACATAGATTGGAATAATATTATAAACCCAAATAATAATATAAATAAAAATTTCAACTTATTTTATGATAAATTTAAATTACTTTTACATAAAAACATGCCTAAAAAGCACATAACTATATCTAAACAAAAGAAAAACTCTTGGCTAAGTAGAGGACTAAAAAAATCTTTGAAACATAAAAGACTCCTTCAAATTTTAGTAAAATCAACAAAATGCAATGGGGTATTAAAAAAGTTTTCAAAAACATATAATAAAATATTAAAACGAAGTTTAAAAACAGCGAAAAGAATTATATATACAAAAGAAATGGAAACGTCCAAAAATAAAACAAAAACAATGTGGAATATAATAAAAAAAGTTACTGCTAAACCAACAAATAAATATATAAACAACATAAAAATTACCGTAAATAATACAAGCATACAATGTCCAACTTCTATTTCTAATATTTTCAATCAGTATTTTGTATCAGTTGGGCAAAACAAGCAATCAGGAACAAGCCATATCATGCAAAACAATGACCGGCCTGTATTGAAACCAATTGAAAATTCATTATTTTTAGAACCAGCTACAGAAAGCGAAATATTCAATATCATCCATAACATTCGTAACACACATAGTTGTGGCTTGGACGACATTCCCCCATCTCTCATTAGAGAATGTATCTACGAACTAACTCCTCCATTAACTAAACTTGTAAATCAATCCTTTGACGAAGGCACATTTCCAGACGCGTTAAAAATCGCGAAAATAAAACCTGTATTAAAAAGAGGTGGTAAAGATGATGACCTAACCCAATACCGACCCATTGCACTCTTACCTGCACTTTCCAAAGTATTCGAAAAGACAATGACGAACCGTCTAATGCTCTTCATGGAAAAGTATAATGTATTTGACAATAATCAGTACGGTTTTAGAAAAAAGAGATCCACTACCCTAGCCGTGTACAAGTATATTCAAGAAGCTTTAAACTACATAAGAGACAAAAATTACTCAGTCGGATTACTCCTTGACATGACTAAAGCATATGACAAGGTTTCTCACCCTATTCTGCTTAAAAAACTATATGGTGTGGGTGTAAGGGGCAGGGCACACGATTGGCTAAAATCATATCTAACCGACAGAAAACAATGTGTACAAATGGAATACTTGGATAACACACGTGAGCTTAAAAATATTCAATCAGACATGTTAACAGTAAATGGTTCCATACCGCAGGGTAGTGTCATAGGAAGTGTCCTTTTTGTCATATATATTAATGATTTGCCAAAAATAACCGATAAATTATGTATCCTTTTCGCAGATGATATTTTTTACTTTTCAAATGTCCCAATAATAACGACCTTTCAGAATTAGTCAAAACTTTTAATGCTATTTCTTTGTGGCTCTCTGATCATAACTTAGACATAAATAATAAAAAAACTAAATTAATTCAGTTCAAACCATACCAGAAGGAAAAAATAGATTTAAAATCGGTAACAGCTAACTTACACGTTGAGGAAGTAGAACATTTCACATTATTGGGATTGACAATAGAAACTCATCTAAACTGGAAAAAACATATTGACAACATAAAAATCAAATTATCACAGTTTGTCTATGCACTGTCAGTATTAAAATGTAATGCAAAGGTAGAGTGTGCCCTGTCAGCCTATTATGCTTATGCGTTTGCTTGGCTCCGGTATGGTATTTTGTTATGGGGCCACAGTACTGACGCCAAAGATCTGTTCATTATACAAAAAAAGTGTATTCGCATAATCTATAACATCCGACCCAGAAATAGCTGCAAACAAATTTATATAAAGGAACATATACTCACACTTCCTTGCATATATTTATTGGAAACAATAAATTTTGTAAGGAAAAATATTAATAATTTTGAATTTGTTAAGAGTGATCGCCGAAATACAAACTTGGTCTTACCAACTCCCCGTATCGAAATGTATCGAAATAGCCCACATTATAGAGCAGTAAAAATATATAACAAATTACCTGACGCACTAAAAACAATAGAAAGAAACTCCACATTTTATAATAAAGTTAAACTATTACTAAACCAAAAATGCTATTACTCAATTAATGAATATTTTGAAGATGACTCCCATAAATGACATTGCTACCGTTATGTAACTATTTACTTGTATTTAAATTGTATTGAAATTGTATTAATAAAGTTATATGTAGATCATAAGAATTACCATATTTGTTATACCCTTACTGGGTGCATGTAACATTTTGAATGTAACGTGTATATGCAAATTTATTTAACAAAAAAAAAAAAAAAAATAACAAGTGTCCAGACATTGCTATTATGAACAAGGTAAAGTATTTAGGTGTTATAAAAGATGATCACCTCTCTTTTAAGCACCATATCGAAGCACTAATCGGTCGAATCCGTAAGCTAATGTATGTGTTTAAAAAACTACGCGCTTTTGCTAATTTTAAAATAATCTGGCAAGTTTATTATGCCATGTGTCAATCAATTATTACATATTGCATTACATCTTGGGGTGGTATTGTTAAAATTTCATTACTAACCATTGAGAGAGCCCAGCGAAGGTTTCTACCTTCCGCCCTTTCCTTTACCCCACTAACCTCCTGTATAAGTCGTGTAAGGTACTAACTGTAAGGCAATTATTTGTTAAGTCCACAGTTCTCAAACTGCACATTGCACTCCCGTATAGTATATAGTACTGAAAACACTAACAAAAGACGGAAAGATATTGTCTGCCCCAAAATTGTATCGTCAAAACATGTATTTATTTCCAGAGTTTTTGTGTTTCTTGGTCCAATTTTGTACAATAAATTAAACGCCAAACTGGCCATATATTATTTTTGTTACATAAAGGTTAAGAAAATTCTCCAAGAATTCCTTCAAAATATGTCCTACGATGATACAGCGAATTTATTAATTATCTCAAAATAAATGTTGTCTAATTTCAAGCGTAATAGGTTATGATTTGCATTTCATTGTTTAATTATTATTATTGTTTTGTTTATATTTCAATATTTTTTTTGTTTATAATTTAATCATATATATTCACCTGTACAAGTACTATTTCTTACCTGAAATACAGGATTCTCCTAGTTCCGGTATATGTGTTATATTTTACATTTATTCCCATAATTAGTCTTTAGTTTAACAATTTTATTTTTCGATCTGGTTCCTAAAAAGAGATGTATCCAATATCTTCGGCGTCTTTTTATTTGAGCAACTGAAGCGGTGCCGGTGCACCCGCGCCCTCGCACCCGCCGGCGAACGTGTCCGGACCTTCGCGGCCGCGACTGTTTAACGCCGTGTTTGAGTTGCGTGGCTTAGCGTCGCCCGGGACCTTACGATGTGAACACAAACTCGATAACGAAGCTTGTTTCTTTTGTAAAGCTTCCGCTGTCTACTCATTGCAAGTATTTGCCAATTTCGTAGGATTTTTGTTGTTGTTTCTGTTTGTGTTGTTATAGTCGCGATTCAGCAAAAGCTGAAAGAGCCGTCACGAACGGTGAGGTATTTTCTAAAAAACTTGTCATTTGTCAAATGTTCACCCTCGCCGGAGCTGTCGTAGTGCCCGTCTCTATAACAAGGAAATAATGACGGCCGCTCTGTCTGGCGTCACGTCGCGGAGAGGGCGACGGGAATACAAGGGCGGTGGCAGCAGAGCGCGAGCGAGCGGATCGGGGCAAACTACCTGCATCATTCTTAAGCAATTTGAGCACATTGTGTTGGCGTAATTCATCGCCGTTGCGGGAAGGTGCGTAGAGAGGTATTCGCGAGGCGTTTGATGAATAGCTGTGGCCGATGTGACAAATATATGCCGACTCAGGGTAGCAGCCCTCATAATGCTATTTTGCGTAACTGTGTTTTTGTTGATATTTTCTCTCTCTTATTAATAAGTTAATACGACTTTAGTGTGGAAATACTTGATTGCTGGTTTACAGATGTAGACTAACAATTAATTGCACCGGAGTTAGGAGTTATTGTTAACACCCGACTTAAACAACCGATTTGGTCATCTATGAAGCAAAGCACACGGACGTGAAAACAATTGCGGTACTCAACTATGCGGATACGTAAAAAAGCCAGTTCGATTGTAATAATAATATGTACGGCCTACCCGAAGATTAACGTGTGTAAATATTTTTATGGCCATTTATATTTATGATGGTTTGTGTCCAATCGATGTTGCCTGAAGTTTTTTATTTTTTTGTTATTAGGTTGAGACGCTGCGCTGGTGTGACTAGGGAAACTATTGAGGACGGTTGATTGTATTTTAAAAGAAATCGACGACTTGCTTTTTTGTTAACCGTCTTAAAAAAGGAGGAGGTTATACGTTCTTCTGTATGTATGTTTTCCAATTTTGCCGTCGAATTTGACCCATTTTTGAAAATTCCTTCTTTGTTAGAAAGTGTGCACTCTCGTGGTGGTCCAATTGTCACCAAGTCAGAATATGATGTGATCCGTGGAAATCGAGGAAAATCCTCAAATTTTATAGGCATGTCCGTACGTTTCGTTTTTCGTTCGGGTTTGTTTCGGTTATCACAAATTTAAAAAATTAAATAAAAGTCGATTTTTCACGTGACATAATTTCTACATGTAATGAACAAATCAACAGACAATCAGAAAAAAAGTATAAAATGTACAAAGGAATCCCTAACAGTCCCATTGTCACCAAGGAGTCTGAATCTGATGAAGGGATCCCATGGAAATCGAAAAATACCTATAAGCAAACTTTTGTTTTCAATGACAAAGTTACAATTATTATGTTCGGTTTTATTACAACATAACTATATTCTTCAAAGGAGTGACATAAATATAGCAATGCATTTTTTAAAACCGCGAAAGAAGGAAACGCATTTCAATATATAATAAAGTTAAAACTCGTGCTTTTTGATCGCGCGAGGAACGTTTACAATCTCGCACCCTGCCCGCGCCCCGCTCACGTCCCGCCCACGCCCGCGGGATAACTTTTAAGTAAGTGCCGGCAAAGATTTAACTCGCCGCCGCCGCGACGTTCACTCGCATCGCTGTTGCGACGCCGCCGCCGCCGCTCCGACTTACTACATAGTTTACGACCACACGACGCAACTTTAAAAAAAATTCAGAAGTTTTACTTACACGTACTGAGTTCAAAATGTTTAAAGATGTTGAAATGTCTTCAGTGGCGACACTGTTTTCCTCTATTCGGACAGTAGGTTAAAAAATGAACATCCAGAATAAAAATATAACAAACTAAATATTGCTGAAATTATTGTCACTATGAATAAAAATATTCCGTTGCACATTTATGTCACAGTGTCATTAACACAATCAACGTTGGTGCCGAGCAAGGTGAGACGATGCCACAGAATTTCACAGATTTGAAAAGTTTCAAATTCAGGCTAGTTCTTTCACTAGTGCTACGTACTGTGTACCACTGCGGCGTGTACCTACTGACTCAGTGGCAACAAAGGTGTCTCGTTAGCAACGCGCTCCGCGGCGTTAGGCGGAGAAATGTTTTTGAGTGCAATCTCCGGCGGAGCGGGCGAGGGCAACGTCGGAAATGCCGCGTTGGCTTTGTTCTCGTAAATATATCGAATTTCTTCAAGGGCTCTTGGACACGAATCTTCGTGCACTCAAAATATTTGAGCACGCATCGCCAGATTCAGGATATTGTTTTGCCGAAACTTTCTCTCGCGGGACGCCTCGCTGCCGCGCACCCGCTACTCACATCGCGACGTCACACTATTTCACGCTTCGAGGGATTACTTTTATTATTAAGATAATGGACAGAATGGACACTTTTGTGTTAAACGTGTATG
The DNA here is from genome assembly GCF_003589595.1 of Hyposmocoma kahamanoa. Taxonomy (NCBI): domain Eukaryota; kingdom Metazoa; phylum Arthropoda; class Insecta; order Lepidoptera; family Cosmopterigidae; genus Hyposmocoma; species Hyposmocoma kahamanoa. Next base: position 121,759 of record NW_020653856.1, read on the forward strand.
TGTGTGAAACGAGCCCGGCCACCAAAAAGACGAAGATAGTCCTCGCCGCCGCCAACGCGATGTCGTCACACGGGGGCGAGATTTAATTAAATTCCAAACACACGACGCACACGCTCTTCTTTGTTGAGAAAAAGACTGAATTAAGACGCAGCGAGATCATACGATTAAAGGTATCACCGTCATGTAGACCTGCATTACCAGAAAACTACACTCTGGGTTATCGTTAAGCCAAGCGTATGTAAGCGGTAGTTGCCTGGGCTATGTGTGTAGTTATGGGCTCTCCGTCGTGGAGATAGGAAATAAGAGAGCTGGCACGATGAGCACTGGGCATGGATACCCAATATATATCCCTAAAAATAATGAAGCATTAGAGCGATTTAGATATTCACTGGAATCCGACTTGGTGGTTTGTAATCTTTTTGTGAAAAAAACCTCCAAGTTTCGTAGTCGTAACTGCACCAGTATGGAAAATAAACATGCTATCTCTCGCATCTATTACACACGACAGTAAATTGAATTCTAAAAGAGATAACGTAGTTCCCTCGCGGGATTATAATGAACTTTGAGAATGAAAGCGGCACTGCATCGTACTAATTTACCAAAGCCTGTTAGGACAAATGCGAAATCTATAAGGACAACGATCGAAGCAACAAGCTTATGTCAAATCCACTTAGCGGGAGGGCGCATTTGTCAGCGTCGATCGGTGGCTGCGCGTAAGCCGCTTTGCGGATATTTTTATAAGATTTGCTAGAAAGGAAACGAATCGGCGCAACGTGCCTATACGATACAGCTGCACTTCAATACCTCATAAATACATTTCGGGAATCTGCGTTGTTAGTATCGATCCCACGGCTTTCTGCAGGACTAATACTATGCAATCTCATCGTACTCCCAATTATTTTGATATGGGACATGAAGTAATCTATTCTTAGGAGCCTGATTATTCTGACTAATTCAGAACAATACCTATTATAAAGCATATCTCATGAATATGGGAAGGAGGGGTACGGAGGCACGAGATCGATTGCTTTTTTATAAAACCCGTCAGCGAGTCTACTCGTCGTAGATGTAATGAATTCGCAAAATAAACCAATGTAATAACTCTATAAGTGGCCAGGGACTGAAATAAATTAGGCCCTTGTGTTTTATTCGACAAGTTTAGCACAGATTGGGTCCAGTCCAAGTTGAGCTTAAACAAAACGCAGCCCGTATCGCTGCACGGATGGCAGCAGTAGCTTATTTGCTTTGATTACAAAGGATGAAATTTATCTTAATATGGTCTCATCGCCTATCTACAGGCTAATCTTCCAGTAGGTACATCCAGAAAGTAAATGCTCGCGGAACTCAATATTGGCGACGCTGGTATCACAGTAACGGAAAACTTTCAGTGCTCGACTCTTCTTTGAGAGAAGCGTTTGGATATTCAACGGATTCCGGTCAAGTTGCAATCGACTTCAATTCGCCCGCACTTGCTCGCTCGAGTTCACAAGTCTACTGGTGCAGTGACTCACTCGCTTTGTTTGTGGGTCTTAAGGACATTTGCGCTCGCGACTCGCGACATGCAATCGACACACATGCATCTACAAAATAAACTGCTCGAAGGGCTAACTTCATAGTTTAAGGAGTGCAGAAATACGTTGGGTTTCAGAGTGTGTTCAATTTATCACGTTTCAATTTATCAGCACCGGCGTGCACAAAATTTCGGTCTCGATGTAAGAACTTGAGAATAAATGTTTTCCATTGTGTTGCGTGTTTCTCCAACAAGAGCTGCCGAGTCCATCGATATACTGGCCTAGTATATTGGACGCAACGCGCCTTTCTTGCTTGCACCTCGTGCACAGCTTACTACACCACATAAATCTTGTATCATCGCGCTCAAATGGACGGGTACCTGTATTGAGGGTTCACGAAGACTTCGAACGCGACCGCGATTTCGGCTTTAAAATTGTATGTTAGGTGGAAAATATGATACCAGTTGAGATCCCGCTTTTTTGTATATGGTCATTTAACTTTCCTTTCAATTCTCATTGTAGCAAGAGATATTTATGCGTGTATTAACAATGCTTAGCAACAATTTATTTATCGAATTCTTTGGTTTTCGTGATTGTTACACATAATAATAATAATAATAATAATAACGTTTATTCCTCCACAAAAATACGTACATATAGATCTTAGTAATTAAGATACATCCAATAACTTATTTTTGGGAGCTGGTGCTTGTTAAAGGCTTAACGCCTGTACTACAAGTCACCAAAATACATACACACATAGGAAATGAAACTATTTTTTTCCGGATTTAAATCGCGTATATTTGTTTTTTCAAACAAACTGACGTTTCGGGCCCTTTACAGGTCCCATGGTCACGATTGACTGAGGTGGTACAGTCATCAACCAGTTATGTCTAATATTAATG
>NW_020653856.1:139174-142224 GCF_003589595.1 Hyposmocoma kahamanoa
ATGCACGCCTGAGGACTCTTCCGATCTTGTCTGTAACACCTCTCACGCAAGGTAAAATGGCAGGTCTTCGCTCGACTGTTGGTGGTTTCACACGGAGTTTTTTCAGTTTTGCAAAATGGTTTGAGTTACGCAATGGCTCCTCGTCGTGTTCCATACGAAGAAATTATTTGTAACGTTGAGGATTGTCTAGTTAAAAACAACATGAGAAAGGAAGATTTGGAGGCAATACGCCAAGACGTTTCGTCAATATTGCGTTCAAATAAACAGCTCAGACCGAATCTTACTCGAGATGAATATAACGCGCTGAAGACCTTACGCGCAGATCCTGAATTAATCATCCTCCGTGCAGATAAAGGTAACGCGACTGTGGTCATGAATACGTCAGATTATATTAATATATAAGTAATCATATTGGTCAAGATTACTTAGCTGCCTGCCGTGGATGGGAAACTGGTCTGGAGCTTTTGTAATTCGCCCAATTCTACAATCTTCCTTTTGGTTTTGTCCGGTAACATTACAACTATGGTGCCGTCAGAAGACCAACAGTTTTTAATGCCGAAATGCTTACGGGCTGCCGAAAATATGTTCTGCCTTGACTTTGTTAGAAACTCCCGAAAATTTGTTGGAAATTCCCGATCCTTTTAACACTGTCCTGGCCTTCCATACTTCTGATCTACTCGTATAAGCAGCAAAACGAACTAACACAGGACGAGTTCGCTCCCTTTTGCCAGTACCAAGTCGGTGAGAGGCCACTATGCACTCAGGCCGAATTTGCATGAACTTCATCCTACTGCTCAACACCTCATGGAGCCTAGCAGCAACATTGTCCTAAGAGTCTTCTGGCAAGCCATGGAGAAGCAAAACCTTACGCCTAGAATGAGTTTCAAGGCGGTCCATACTTGTGTTGAGTAAATTCAACTGCATTTTTAGAGTTTTGACCGCATTCAATACAATAGTTTTAAACTGCTGGTAGTCTGCAGGTAAGGTCTTCACTGTTTGTAACTGGGTTAAAGGAATAGACGAAAGAGTGTGCTGGTGAAGTGCCTTTTCAAAGTCCTCCATGCGAGAGTGAAAAAGGAAGTGAGGTCCTGTAGAGACTCATTGACATCAACGGTATCCATGACCAGCAAACTAGTATTCCAAGACCTGCAGGTGACGTGATGTGAAGTAATGGACCCGGTGTTGTGATTATAGTGATATTGATGAATATGCAATTGAAAATTTGTTGTAGCCAACACTCGCTGGTATATGTATATACTAAGACATTCAAGTAAAATTAAAACTGTAAGTACATTAAAACATTTTAAATAAATTAAATTATACAGAGCAGTTTTTAAGGGGTTTTATTCTTTCAAAGTACCCGCAACATCTGTATTTTAATTCAAAACATAATTTAAGTAATTAAAATTCTAACTACACACATTATTGCATTTACTATATTTTACACCACATTTTTATCTTCATCCTGAAAAATTACATAGAAATCACATACGAGGTATTCACTCTAAGATAACGATATATACCTATTGTAATTGTTTATTGCCTTAATATCTAAATTGATGTATACTTTTAAGAGGTTGAAATATTGAGAAGAGAAATATTAATTGAGGCTGGGCGTCTTGGGGGCTCCACCTACATCTTGGAGCCCAAGCTAACCTCACCTGCAAGTGGTGCGCCTGCTGATAGACGGACGAGGCTCTAGCGAGGGGTTTTCCCTTTCGGGGGTTGGGAGGTCAGACGGCAGTCGCTCCCGTAAAAACCAACACCGCCACATCAACTTATGGAAGTCAACAGAAGGATATGGCATAGGGATAGGGCGCCGCCGCAAAACGGCGCGCAGGAGCCTCGCCCGACTTCTGTGGCAAGTGGACTAGGGCTACCGTGTCAAGGGTGGGCACGGTTAAAGAGGCGAGCCCCTACCCATCACAGGAAGCTCCGCTTTGCCACGTGGAACATTGGCACGCTGACTGGACGCGCGAGGGAGCTAGCAGACGTGCTTTCCAGGCGGAGGGTCGCCGTGGCGTTCCTGCAGGAGACTCGGTGGAAAGGCAGCAGATCCCGGCTCATTGGGAATGGCTACAAGCTGATCTACACCGGTGCTCCTAGGGGCGTGAACGGGGTGGCCGTGGTGCTCTCCGAGGAGTTTCACGATCACGTCCTGGAAGTGAAACGCTTTAGCGACCGGCTTATGGTAGTGAGGGTGCTTATTGAAGGGGTCGTGACCCACTTGATAAGCGCCTACGCACCTCAGGCCGGTTGCAGCGACACGGACAGGGCGAGGTTCTGGGATCAACTCGGGGAAGTGCTGAGTGCCATTCCTTTGGCGCAGGCAGTCGTCTTGGGTGGCGACCTGAACGGTCATGTGGGTGAGGCGTGCGAAGGGTTCGAGCGGGTCCACGGTGGCTACGGGTACGGCAGTCGCAACGCGGAGGGAGGAGACATCCTCACAACGTGTGCGGCGGCCGACCTCGCCATCGTGAACACGTTCTTTAAAAAGAACCCCGAGCATTTAATCACCTACAGGAGCGGCGGACACGCCACCCAAATCGATTTCCTACTCACCAGGAGACACCATATCAGCAAAGTGGCCAACTGCAAGGTCATACCAGGTGAGAGTCTCACTGCGCAACACCGTCTTCTTGTCATGGATCTCTGCGTAAAGCCGGTCGACAAGCCCGCTGAGCGCTGCCGACGCCAAATCAGATGGTGGCGGCTTGATAGTACCACGTCCCAGGAGTTCATCTCAGCGATCGGCGATAAATGCGCCGACACTGAAGGTGATCTAGTCCAGAACCACTGGGACAACATTCAGGCTGCCATATCTGAGGCGGCGAAAGCGGTGCTGGGCTTGTCCAAGGGTGGTCGCAAATGTGACAAAGAAACTTGGTGGTGGAACGACACAGTCCAGAGGGAGGTGAGGGTGAAGAAAGCCCTCTTCAAAACGTGGCAAGCGTCCGGATCTTCTGAAGACCGCGATGCATATAGGTATGCCAAACGTGCCGCTAAGAAAGCTGTAGCCAGAGCCAGACGGGACCACTTGCAGCCGTTGT
>NW_020653856.1:142234-163846 GCF_003589595.1 Hyposmocoma kahamanoa
TAAGAAAGCTGTAGCCAGAGCCAGACGGGACCACTTGCAGCCGTTGTACGACAAGTTGGAATCGTCTGAGGGGCAGAAGCTTATCTTTAAGCTGGCACGTTCGAGGGTCTTAGCGGCACAAGATATTTCCAAGTGTCGCTGCATTAAAGACTCTCATGGCAACCTTATATGCGAGGTCGACGCGGTGAAGGAGAGATGGCGCTCATATTTCCACGAGTTGCTGAATCAGCAGCACGGAGAGGTACAGCCACCGGTCCTCCCTCCAAATCAGGGACTAGTGCGACCGGTAACGCCTGAGGAAGTCCACTTAGCTCTTCGTCGCATGAAGAATCGGAAAGCTGTCGGAGCCGATGGGGTTCCCATCGAGGCCTGGAAGGCAATGGGTCCCCGTGGTGTGGGCATCCTTACCGGCCTCTTTAATCGCGTGCTCTTCACCGGTAAAATCCCTAACCAATGGAGACTGAGTACTATCACTCCAGTCTTCAAAGGGAAGGGATCAGTGCAGGAGTGTGGCGATTATAGGGGCATAAAGGTCATGTCCCACACCATGAAGCTCTTCGAGCGTATAATAGACTCTCGGATCCGACAGGAGAGTGCTGTCTCGGAGGGTCAGTATGGGTTTCGGCCTGGTCTTGGGACCATGGATCCTGTTTTTGCCCTAAGGGTCATCATGGAGAAATACAGATTGAAGAATACGCCTCTGCATTTCATGTTTCTTGACATGCAGAAGGCCTTAGACTGTATCCCCCGTGTAATGATCTGGTGGGCACTGAGATCCAAAGGGGTACCAGAAGCTTATATTGACATCATCCGAGACATGTACCGCGATTCCGATTCCATGGTTAGGACTGCTGTTGGTGACACTAAACCCTTCCCTGTCACCGTCGGAGTTCACCAGGGCTCAGTTCTCAGTCCCTATCTGTTCAGCGTGGTATTAGACGAGGTCTCAAGCTCCATCCGAGACACGCATGAGCAACCCCCGTGGATGCTTATGTACGCTGACGATATTGCGCTGGCGGATGCGGATAGAGGGAGACTGGTACGACGAGTGAATTTGTGGAAGGAGTCGCTTGAGAACGGCGGTCTGAGACTAAATGTGGCGAAGACTGAGTACATGGTCTGCAACGCTACAGATCCCCTACCCGTTCGCATAGGCGAAGACGTGGTCGAGCCTACGGGCCAGTTTAAATACTTGGGATCTGTACTCAGCGCGTCCGGAGACATCGACTGCGACGTCAGAGCCCGAATCGCAGCCGCTTGGGCAAAGTGGCGTGAGGTGACTGGTGTCATTTGTGACCCCAAGATGCCGGTTAAGCTGAAAGGACAGGTCTATAAATCCATCATTAGGCCTGTCCTTTTATATGGTAGTGAAACGTGGGCCGTACTTGAGCGCCATAAGCAGGAGCTGCGTGTCACGGAAATGAAGATGCTGCGCTGGATGTGTGGAGTTTCACGGAAAGACTGTGTCAGAAACTCCCGCATCCGCGGCAGCCTTCACGTCCGTGACATTGCAGATAAACTGCAAGAAAGCCGCATACGTTGGTACGGCCACATCTTACGGAAACCGGCATACTACGTGGGAAACAAATGTCTGGCTATGCCGCCTCCGCCGGGCCCCGGTAGAAGGGGCAGACCCAAGAAGTGCTGGCTTGACGTCGCCAAGGGTGATATGCGTGCCAATGGTCTCACCACTAAGGATGCCGAAGACCGTGCAAAGTGGAGGAGAAAAGGCAGGAAAGCGGACCCCGGGCTTCGCAGCAACACTGCTGAGGACGCAACCGGGACAACGCTCAGATGAGAGAGAGAGACTTTTAAGAGGTTGAAATAAAAAAGACTGTATTTTTAGTTTATTTATTGCCTCCATCTACCCCAAATCATCCTTTATTTCCAGAGCGATCTTGCTGTTTATTCCTCAAAGAACTCTGAATAAAAAATATGTGTATAGTAAGATAGGAAAACTAAATTGAAGACTGAGCCATCCAATGACAAACAGTGCTGAAGCTCTATACGCCTATGTGAGGTCTTGCTTTCTGATAAAGAGCAACACTATCATGGAAATAGTGACAGATAAAGCAGGATGGGTAGTTAGAGAAAAGAAATTTTCCTGAAAAAAGATGAAAATAATATGCTAACAAATTTTGAGGAAAATTATTAGGTATTTAGCATACAGAAAACGATGAGAGGTAAGCGAGAGGGAGCGGTCGTTCCTAATATTAACATAACAATGGATAGTTTAACGCTTTGGCCAGGCGATAATTGAGGTTAAGCTCAATGACATCATGCGTAGCATGGCGGTATATCTTATGCGATAATGATAAACCTCCCCGTGATATATTTATCGCAGTCGATTTCTCCTCACCTTTTTCCAATAGTTAATATGTGATAACTTGTTGTTGTTTATTATTTCTGTTTATTTCGTTTATGGCGCTCAAATTTTACGTTGATAAAATTACCGCGCAGAGCTGTCAAAATGTATTAAACTCAGATGTGATCTTGCCATAGCCATGTTTGGCATTGCAATATACTTTCGCGGCCATTGGTCGCGGCACACGTGACACATGAGTAAAGTAAATATGTGCACGCGGTGCGTCAAAAATGTGACATCACATTGCTTGACACGTTCGTTATTGTGATAAAATTTCAAAGTGGCAGTTTTATTACTTGAATAGACAGATCAATGTGGGTATCATAGCTTCATCGCGAAGGCATGCAACGAGGTTGTGTGTGGAGGTAACTATGTTAAATTTAATACCAAATGATATCGGGCCGCGCTATGAAAATTTGGAAGGTGATTTTTAAAATTTTAAAGACTATTTTGAAATTCTACATTTTTTAAGTAATAACGTTTAGTAAGAATGATCCAAAGTGGAATGGGTAGTTTGAACTTGCCGTAAAAAATAGAGACTATGATCCAAGTAATTACGTTAAACGTAAGTGGAACATTCTGTCCCTATTAAAAAAATAATCAAAACGATCCAAGTTACTTTTGATCCTATTGTTTCAAGATTTTAAAAAGCCAACACTATACAAGTTACTTTGGTGCATTTTTGTTAAAAAAGAAACAATAGAAACAAAATGATTCATTTTATTTGAATCTTATTGGCCATCATATTTCATACTTTAGTATTTTTTAAGAACGATTCATACTCAAGTGGATCATGTTATGTGTTGTTGAATGAGAGACCTGGACACCTGGATCGTTCCGTCTAACCGATTAAACATTGCGCGAAAAAGTCTGAAATATTATATCTAATTTCGACATGTTGCAATTTTGATAGTTTATATTTTGTACGCCATTAAACTTGAAATCTATTAGTATTAAGAGAATTGCGTCTTACGTTTGTAACGCTTTAGTATTTTAGTTTTAAAATAGAATTACTAAGAAAACTATCATAGACTATAAATTATCTAGAAACTTTCTACAAGACTAAATAAAAACTGTCTACATTCTACACATGGTCTTGTAGCATTCTAGAAGGGTTACTTGAGAAAAAAGATAAGAATCACTCTTAACACTACCTACAGATAGTTTCTCAAAGCACTCTTGTGATCTACTAATAAAGTTGTGCCCACTTTTACTTTAAATTATCTAGAAACCTTCTTCGAGACATCTTGAGGGAATTTGAACTCTTAAAATATTCAATCGAATTAATTTCTTTTAGATATCTTATAGTATATATTTAGATATGGGTGTGCTGCTTGGGGTGCCTTACTGACACTGGCTTGGGAAAGTGGGTGATGAGCACTGTTGCCAATGGGGGGTCTGGTACGACCCTGTAGTTAAAAACAATAGAGCTATTAAAATCTGTAACAAAATTAATAATGATTTACACAGTATAGAAATTTGGTTAGTTTGCAAAACAGAGAAGTATCGGATTCTTTTATCCACTTAACCCTTACCTTTGTCTCCACATCCAAACCATCAGACCGTTCTTTAACGGGAATATGTACGCATAGTTCTTCCACCAATCCTGAAAATAATTCCGTGGACAAACGGTATATCGTTTGTGGAATTTCTCCTCGTTCATGTTAAATGTAATCGTCTTTTTATGCTTTTCTTTTATTTAAAGTCCGTTCTTGGGCCACATCCACCTAACAAGCCTTGCTAAGACATTTAAATAGCCATGCCACATCTTTGATAAACGATAAATGTAGTGAAAAGTTACTCTTGATTAACTACAACAGAAACGTTAGCCTGTCAACGGTAAATATGTTCTCCCAACGTTTCATATGCGGTTAAAACGTTAAAATATTTAGCGCGATAACAATTGGTAATGTTTTTTTTACCTTTGACAATTAGCGCGATAGCAAATGTGCGTAAGTTGTCACATTATAAACGTTTTGTTTTTAGTTTAGTTTTGGTTTTACCGTTGACAATTAGCGCGACTGACCCCCAAGAAAGTGGTGTTGTCAATCAAATCTAATGCTGTTGGGCACGATAACGTAAATAGAGTTATGGTAATGTGTATTTTAGAACGTATTCTCCCTATTATCACACACGTAGTTAATTTCTCGATGACGACTGGCGCTTTTCCTTCTCCCTAATCCAAAAGTTGCTAACCCCAGTCTACTCAAGCATTACCGTAACCCATCTCAATTCTTCTTTTTCTTTCTAAAGTCTTAAAGGCAGTACTTCACAAACAATCGTCTGCTTATGTTTACTCAAACAATATCTTTCTCCATTTCACATAGCACATACGAGTAGGTGGAGTGGTAGCGGAGGAGACCCATGACTCTTATACAATAAATTTTCAATATTATATATGTCGGCGCAAGACCCTATCCAGTGAACACATGGTGGCGTGTTGTCCACACGATGATTATTTATTAATAGAATAATGATTACCTATTACTAACAATTGATTTTCTTAACTGTGTTTAGTGAAAATGATTTGTAGTTGTCTTCAGACAATGTAAACATGTTCAAAGTATTTAGAATCAAATTTTAATGTTAATCCAAATCAATATTACTATAATGAAGTGATCGGTAACTCATTTTAATTGCTTGCAATATTCGATTCGATTTAAAATTATTTCAAACACAGTTTTTTCAGAACAGGCACCATCTAGTGGCATTGTTCAGAACCTCTATTTCTTGTTTAAAGACTTTGTTTATTAATTTCTCGAAATCAAAACTAGAACTATAGTTTGAACTTCACATTTAATAGTAAGGTGATTTTAATAAGTTTGTGAAATTTGACGTTAAGAATGTAACGTAATTTGCAATAATTTGTAAACAAAACCGCGTGGCCGTTGGCGGAATCGATGAACATAGAAGCAGGTATGTCGGCCCGGTGGGGGCATTGCTTTTCGGGGAGTCGCAACGATCACACTAACTGTGAGTACATACATACACTGTATATAGAATTACTGTTGTAAATAAAAGTCATTGATTTAGTAAAAGTGTTTGGTTATTTGCATCGTAATGGGTGATTCAGATGATGGTGACGTTAGCGAGGCTGACGTCGCCATTCCTATTAAGCCGACCTCCGCTCCTCCTCCGTTATATATTTTTAATTTTAATTGAATTTAATGTATTGTATTTTATAATGATTTCATTTCAATTTATTTCATTTTGTGACTCGTGTACTGCACTATGCTGTAATATTGCGAAATAAAATATTTTGAATTAGAATTTGAATTTGAAATTCAATCACGTTTTTGACCAAGTCATAGTACTTCTACTGCCTTGCTAAAGATAGTTGAGGATTTAAGGCGAGGCATGACCTGTGCTCTACTTACTGTGCTGGTTCTGATTAACATCTCCAATGCGTTCAATGCGTCGTGGACCATCCAGGACGTTCTCATTCTCCTTGCCACCTTAGACCACCTAAACGTCTCATTAATAGCGACTGAATGGTTTTCTTTTTATCTCCACGTCCGCCAACAAGCGATTCGTATAATTGAACGCTCGTTTTCAGATTGGTGAAAACTCACTTCTGGGGTACCTTAGGGTGGAATCCCCTCTCTCTCTTTTGTTTTCTATTTTCATAAATCTGATTACGTCTAGCATCAAATGTTCTGGTCACCCGTATGCCGTCGACTTGCAGCTTTATACCGAGGTTAATGTCGGTACCATCAGAGATGCAATTGCATTAATTACTGACGACCTTCTTCGCGTCTCGCTTCGGGACCACCGAAGGTTTGGCAATCAATGTCAACCCTTCTAAATGTCAAGTGATCACCCTTGGAAGCTCACGCCTTTTTTCGTCTTATGATATCTCGTGCGTGCTACCAATATCCTTTGAGAACGTAGTGATTCCTCTGTCAAATCAGGTAAAGAATCTGGGGCTTATATTGACACAGGTCTTACGTTTGTCGTAGAGTTACATACACACTAAGAGCTCTATACAGGTTTAAGAACTTTCTTACCATTAAAACTAAAACACTACTTGTTCAAGCTTTAGTGTTGCCTGTGATTGATTATGTTGACGTGTGTTACAGTAACATCTGTCAAGTCTCTTTGAACAGATTAGATTGCTTCTTAACAACTGCATTATGTGTATTTTTGGTCTGCGAAAGTATGATCACGTCTCTGCTTTTCTAGAGTAAAATTTTATTAAAATATAAAATTATATTAATTTACTACATATCTCTCATATCCAGCATTAATTTCTCGCTTCTTGCCCGTGAACCACCTACCTGGGTTATCTCGGTGGACCATGCACAATTATTTCTTCCCATAGTTCACTTTCCGATTTAGAACTCGAATTACTCGAATGTTTGCCACTATCCCTTCAAATAAAAAATCGTTACGGATGACACAGTTTTATAAATAACAAATATTAGTAATATTTATGTTGGTTTATAATTACTTAGTAGCGGTTTCAAAGTTCTATAGAACAAAAGTCCTCATAGACATAACTTCAAGATTAACGACTGAATTTCGGGGACCAATATTGCAATTGTGTTGAATGTATAACAGTCTGAAAATAACGCATACAGCTCTATACGTTTGTCGAATACGCAAGAAACTCGTCAAGCTAATTCAATGAACTTTAACGTATCCGGTGTGCATGGCGTATAGTATTAATACATCTCTTTCATGCGGCGCGAAGTCATACGTTTTTTATTGAATAGTCACCGAACAAGCGGCGTCTATTGAAGTATCTTTGGGACAAAACTTTATATAAATGACCACGGAAGTAATGATCTGTGGTACAAGCCCAATACCTTCTGTTCTTCCGGCGGCAAAGCCGTTGGCGTTTTCTTCACTGCTACTACAATATCAATTACATATAAATATAGGAGAGTACATTAGTAGGAGCACGAGGAAGTATTTATCCTTTTGGTCCTACCAGTAGAAGCATAAGGACATATTAGTCCTCGTGCTCCTACCAGTAGGAGCACCCAGTAGGAGCATGAGAAAACGGCCAACGAGAAATAGTGCGTTTAGTTCCTACAATCACAAATGAACTTGCGCATTCACAAAATCAAAGCAAAAGGCACATGACAAAAAAGCTGCTTTCATTTTCATTACCCTCTCGATCGCTCTCAAAGAGATTACGTATCAATAAAGTTGGCCAATATTTCGGTAACTACTAAGCCAATCTCCGCCCTATTATCGTGCGCTAAGCCACAAAATCCATCGCACAAATTGCGTACTCTCAGGACAAATGTGTCTTTTCATTTTTCCTATATTTGTTCGTGTCCAAGCGACAGTTTGTGCGCCAATAACCGAAGCACCGAAAGCGTCCAATCTCAGTTCTCCAATATGCTATAAACCGACCGGAATAAGAGGAATAGCAATACTTCCCGGATAATAGGCCAGAGAGGCTTCTGTTCGCGGCAGCGCAGTCGCATTAAGGTAATTGCACCAATGTTTGTCACCGCGAGGGCAATGTCAACACTCGATGCCACGAGCGCTACAGCTGCCATTAGGTCTCACGAGTACGTTGATTAAAACACAATTTGTTAGTTTGACATAGCTAAAAGCCTACAGCGTTATTATACGCGATTGAAATTAATGAAAGAGTCAATATCGTGTCGCATTAGTAATTCAAAGTTAGGGCGCGGAACAGAGGCAGTTGGTGGTTCCTCTACTGATGCAGACTTAGCTCTTAAATAATAATCAATTTGACGAAATGACACCCGAACATTTTCTAATAAGAGAGTCATTAGTGCTTGTATCCCAACAGCTGCAGTACGAGCATAAGTCTCCAAGTCCTAGATTCGAGGTTCGAAGTGTTGTGCTGGTCAGGGAAGACATGTCCCACCTGACATGTGGTTTCTTGGTATTGTCTCTGGTAACTACACCTAGTTTGAATAATCTAACTCGCGTAGTCACGATTAAATATAACAGGTACCTTTTTAAGGGACCTGTGTCTAAGTAAGTTTTGAATTTAGATTGTGAGTAATTTAACGGACACTGTATCTTCGTACTTACAAATTATATGTCCATATTGTAAGCGAAACTGGTAAAATTAATATTACGCTGTTGTTGTCATGTTTACATCTTTTGCGTATTTCACCAAAACGTAATTTTTAATATCGTTATTCTTAGTTAAGATACGCGGACGACATGGTTCCGCTGAGTGCTTCGGTCTGCGGCGTAAGACAGCTTGTAAGTCTGCGAAAGGTGTGCTAGTGAACATGGCCTAAAGTGTAACGCAACCAAAAGTCAGTACATGGTATTTGGAGCAGGCGGTGCCAAGTGTCCACAAAATGTACTATTCATATATCTTAAAATAGTGTCCCTCTAGACAGAGTAAACCATTTCAAATACCTTGAGCTCATGGGAATGGTCGGCCTCGGAGACAATGTTGATATGGAACGTGAGCGGAGGGCATTGTCTAGGAGAGCGAATATGTTGACTCGCAGGTTTGTGCGCAATTCAATAGGGGTGAACGTCACTCTTTTCCGTGCGTACTGCACCTCACTGTACACCTGCGCACCGTGGGCCAACTATTCGGAAAGAGCGTACAGCATGATCCGTGTGCAATTCAACAATACGTTTAGGGCGTTATTGGGGCTGCCCCCCTCAGCGCCTCGGGTATGTTCGCGGCAGCATACACTGGTTGCTTCTACACAACGCAACGATGCGCTAAATATGTGCATCACTGGTGCGCAGAGTGCGTGCCAGCCCCAGTATCGTCCTGGCTGTGATAGCTGGCAGGTTAGATTGCCCCCTACATTCGGCATTGCTGTGATAAGCATGCCCGCTAAAGTGCCGTATGGAGGCAATCGATTTAGGCATCAATAAGCTATGTTCCTACTTGTAATGTTAATTCGATTTTTGACTTTATTTAATTTTATTTGAATATTGTTTCATGTCATGTGTTTTAACGTTGTTTCGTCCGTGCTCAGCTTCGGTCTCGTACTATAAGGTAACTCAGTGATCTTAGAAAGAGCGTCTAAAATCCAGAAGAAGTGTATTCGAGCAATTTACGGTGCGTGGTTCGATGACAGTTGCAAACCGCTGTTCAAAAGGCTGAACATATTACCTTTGCCATGCATGTACGGACAACGGCACACCAGACTACACATTTTTGTTCGAAAATTGCCTCTAGTGCAACGGAACAAGATACGTCAATGTGTAGCTTAATGTGCTGGCGCGTGTACATTAGGGATATCTGCGTATTTGTCAACTCTCATTCTCAATATTTTAAAACATACGGTGAAGTCATTCAAAGGCAAACTAGAGCAAAAATTATGAATCTCTTATACCAACCTCGTTGCCATAAAGTAATTTATAAGAATAACTGCTTCAACATGTGTATAATATTTAAAATAAATTACCAAACGAAATCAAATTGTTACAAGGACATACTTTTAAATTAAAATTGACAAAATGGCTTTTGACACATTGCTTCTATAGTAATAAAGACTTAGAATACTAAGACTTTACAATTACAATTTTCATTACATTAATTAGAAACTATAGAGACTAAACATTGAATCCCATTAATATTTGCACATCTGCTTGCAGGTTGAATACAATGTACCTAATTTCACTTAAGACCTTTGTAATTACTGTATTCTGGCAAATAAACGTATTATATTCTGTTCTGTTCTGTTCTGTTCTGCTCTGCTCTGCTCTGCTCTGCTCTGCTCTGCTCTGCTCTGCTCTGCTCTGCTCTGGTCTGCTCTGCTCTGGTCTGCTCTGGTTTGCTCTGGTCTGCTCAGGTCTGCTCTGGTCTGCTCTGGTCTGCTTTGGTCTGCTCTGGTCTGCTCTGCTATGCTCTGGTCTGCTCTGGTCTGCTCTGCTCCGCTCTGCTCTGTTCTGTTCTATTATATTCATTTTATTTTGTTTAATTTTTATTACTTTTTAATTCTGATTATTATTATTTTGATCTTAGCTGAAGGTATTAATTTCAATTTCAATGTAATTTTTTTGATAGGGTCGTTGTCGCCCGAAATAAACGATTTTTATTCTTTTTTTATTTATTATTAATTTAATTTATAAGTCTTGTTATTTTAGTTTAATAAAATGTGTCGTTCACTGTTTGCTTCATGTTTTCGTTCATGTTTGTTACATTTATGAAGAGATCGTTTAATGTTAAATGAATCGTTTGTAAAACGGAATAAATACAAGTCTAAACAAATTTATACTTTTGACTTGTATTTATTCCGTTTTATAAACTTGACCCGTGGAATCTTCCACTAATATTGATCAGTATATGTAGTAAACGTGAGATGGCACTAGGTGGCGTGGAATCGTTTATAGGTAGGTACTTACTAAAATGCGCTATTTGTATTTTATTGTAATCCAAAGTTTTTTAACTGCTGAGTGATTTACAATATAGCTGTGCCGTTGGTCCAGGCAGGTGTTTCATTTGGGTATTTTTGGAACACTGTACACAATATCTTCATATCTTAAAACAGAAGTACTTCGCTTCATTGTACTTACATGGCAGGCGAATAGAACGAAGCTCCAAATACCGCCGGCGCCTCGCCAGCCCCAGCGCCGCTCAAAGACCTTTCGACTTGCGGTGAGCGGGGACCGATGTGGGGCCGGTACTGCTCGCGTTTGGAATATTTCAACATGCAGTTTATACGATTGCGATAGCAAATTTAATGATGAAATAAACAAATCGTCGAATACTTTTTCATACGCTGACTTATATAGCAAGTCAAGTATTTATATGTCATTGCTTAAATAAGGAAAATAGTAAAAACACGCAAGGTCTCATTCGTTGCAATCGTATTCAAAAAAGAATGCGAAATCAATGTTGTTAAACAAGTTGCTGAAACCCATTTATTTTAAAGTGTCGGAATACCATACGTACACACTCATCTTGTTTCACTGTCGACGTCAGTCGGTTCGTCGTCTTGTCGTAACGAGGTCTCACAGCAGCATCAGCCGCTCCGCTGCGCCGATAGCATTTGCTTCATTTGTTTCACTGTTTCATAAAGCCCTTTGCTTCACACGCTGTTGTACGCCAGTAATATTTCACAGTGCTGTCGCTCCACTGCGCT
Source organism: Hyposmocoma kahamanoa (assembly GCF_003589595.1). Lineage (NCBI taxonomy): Eukaryota > Metazoa > Arthropoda > Insecta > Lepidoptera > Cosmopterigidae > Hyposmocoma > Hyposmocoma kahamanoa. Next base: position 153,653 of record NW_020653856.1, read on the forward strand.
CGCTCATTACGATCGTTGTCGAATAAAAATAAGTTGCGCAAAAGATTTGCACTGAACGCGTTCCTTTCTAATCACTCGTGCGTTAATCACACAGATCCGTTGCGTATTGAAGATTTTTTATTTCTAGGATTTTGATTAAATAGGGGTAACATAGCAACTTCTAAAGTGGGCGAACGTCGTCTCTCCTGGAGTGCCCGAGGACAGAAAGAGACGGCGTGGATGGCCGCGAAGGCGTTGGCGGGACGTTCGTGATGGGTTTGAGAGAGAAGATGGAGGATTTTGGGGGAGACCTTAGCCCAGCAGTGGGACATAATAAAATAACTAAAAAAAGGGTATCTCAAGCACAGTACACAGTAAAACAGGACGAGTGTGGTATCGAAAGAGTATCCGTGTTAGGCCGTTGCGGCGTCGCGAAGTGGAGAATGGCCCAAGCACGAACATCAATCCTGCGTCGCCTTTACTACACGAAAACGTATACTACACTTAAACGGAATCTATCAGTAGCACGAATCTCCACGAATCACTCTGGTTAACTCGATAGGTAAACGCTCGTATTGACAGAATGGTACGGGCAGGTACCTAACACTAATAACAAAAAAAGGCAGGTACTTCAAAAGAATAAGACCCCTTGGAATTTGCTCTGTATATTTTAATTTATTTAAATAGTTTAAGTATACTTATAGTTTTAATTTTACATAAATGGTGTTAGTATATATGCCAGTGAGTGTTGGCTATAACAAATTTTCAATAGCACTTTTCTCCGTATCAACACAATCACAACCTCTCAGAACTACCGCTTTGTATCACATCACTTGGGACCTGGAAAACTTGTTTGCTGGCCATGGATGCTGTTGAAGTTAGTGATACACTTCAAGATCTCACTTAATTTTTTCACTCTCGCATGGAGGACTTTGAAAAGGCCGTTCAGCAGCACACTATTTCATTGGTCCCTGCTGCCCAGCTACAAACGGTTAAAGCCTTATCTGCAGACTATCAGCAGTTCAAAACATTTATAGTAAATGCGGTCAAAACATTGAAAATGCAGCTGGATCTTCTCCACACAGGTATGGATCGTCTGGAGACCCATTCTAGGCGTAAGATTTTGTTGCTTCATGGTTTACCAGAGGACAATAAAGAGAACGTTGCTACTAGGGTGCTTGAAGTGCTAGGCGGTAGAATGAAGCTATGCGAATTCGAGAGTGCATAGAGACCGACTAGGGACCGCTAAAAAAGAGCGTACTCGCCCTGTGCCAGTCCGTTTTGCGACTTATAAAAGTAGATCTGTATGGAAGGCCAAAACAGCGTCAATATGATTTTTCGTTCTAAAATTTTTGCTTCATAATTTTTTTTATTTATTTGTTTTAGTAACTTTGGATTAGAGTACTTCATTCAGTAGAAATATCAATGTGACGTTTCCTTCTAAAGTATAAACTGATAATTAAAAATATTTTTTTTTCTTCGTAACTATGTTATATATTTAAGTAATCCAGTCGAAATATTAAGGATATTTAAACATAAAGTCCAGTTAAGAATTATAACTTTATAGCTATGATGATTTTGTTAGTGTTGTTAGTAAATAAATTTATTTGCCTTCACCGTTATTGTGTTGCCAACTCTCGCTGGTGATCTAATTATTATTATTTATTTTTTTTGTTGCTCTTCATTTTGCTTATTTATCTTATTTGTAGTATTTTGGTGTATACATATTTTGTTTTATTACTTATAATTTACATATTTATTAATTTATATTTATGTCTATAAACTCCAGTTATTTTACCGATAGCTCATCTGATATATTTGAAAGTGCATGTAGTGATTTTTCTATTTCTTCTGACTCCGATGGGCCTTCACTAGATGTTAAGCTGCGGTCAATGTTTCATGGGAAATCCAATTTCTTGAACCTGGTGCATATTAACGCGCAAAGAATCCCTGCACACATCTCCGAATTAAATATGTCATTCAACAACGGCATAGTTGATGGAATCTTAATTTCAGAATCTTGCTTAAACCTTCTCTGCCATCCCCCCTTTTTTCACTCAATTGGTATAAATTATATCGTAACGATAGAGTTGGGACTGGTGGTGGTGGTGTATATATTTACATCAATAACCACATCCCGTGCTCCATTGTCAGCCAGTCTTCTAACACTTACACTAGGTCTTTGGAGTATCTGTTTCTGGACGTCCGCTTACACCACACCAATATCTTAGTAGGTGTTACTTATAGCCCTAGTATTAATGTAAATTATTTTGAGTTATTTGAGACAACCCTTGAATCCTTGAGTGCCTCTTACGACTATGTAATAATGATGCGTGATCTTAATACTTGTTTCTTAAAGAATAACTTCCGTTCCTCACGTCTAAACTCCCTTGTATCTGCAGTGAAGTTTGTATTGCTCCCACACACTGCCACCCATCATTTCCCCAATTGTCAACCATCACTTTCAGATGTCCAGATAGTTTCGAAATCAGAGTCAGTGCTTTTGCATGGACAAACCACTGCCCCATTCTCGTATCATGACCTCATATATTTATCTTACCGAGCTTGGGAGCTATTTGCTAATTGGTAGCGTTTGTGTGGATCGTTTGAGAGAGGATTTTTCTAATATTGTCTGGTCTGCACTGATTGAAGCTAGCACGGTAAATGAGAAGATCAAAATTTTTAACAATCTGTTAATAAAGCTGTATGACTCTCATGCCCCACTCAGACCAGTGCGCGTTAAGCATCTGCTTGCGCCTTGGCTTACACCATCAATAAAGAAAATCATGAAACGTAGGGACAAGGCCAAGTCGATCCTTAAGAGGTTTCCAGGTGACGATAATTTGCTTTCCTATAAACGGCTGCGCAATCTCTGCAACAGACTGTGTCGTGACGCCATTGGCGTTACATCCATTTGTCGATGGAAGGCTTGTCTATGAGTCAAACCTGGAAGTTCTTGAGATCACTTGGTGTGGGTAGAGATCGTGACTGTACCGTTGACTTACCTGATCTGAATTCACTCAACAAATACTTTACCAACTCACCACTTACAGTTGCTGACTCTATCAAGGCTTCCACGCTCACCTCTATGGGCACTGTTACTCGTCGAAAAAGGCTCATAAGCATATGAGCCTTTTTCTTTCCGCGAAGTCACTGAGGGGGAAGTTAAGAAGAGTATCCTATCCATTACTTCCAAGGCCGTGGGTGAAGATGGCATTTGCCGTAATATGCTGATACCTATCCTGGATGACGTTACATCAATTATCACACACATTATGAATTGTTCACTTGCAACTGGCATCTTTCCTAGCGGCTGGAAATTAGCCCATGTCATTCCCATTCCTAAATCCGCTACTCTCACGGCTTTCTCCCAATTTCGTCCTATCTTCATCCTGCCATTCCTGTCCAAGGTCCATGAAGGCACTGTTCATAAACAACTTTTCTCATTTGTCTCTCGTTATGACCTTATAAGTCCATATCAATCCGGTTTTCGTCCTGGTCATAGCACAGTAACTGCCAAAGTACTTAACGTCACGGACGATGTTCGCCACGCCATGGATAACCGATTGTTTAGCGTTATTGTGTTACTGGACTTCAGCAGTGCTTTCAACTCTGTCGACTATGACATCATTCTTGCCATTCTCTGCTCTCTTAACTTCTCCCATGCTGCAATCCCTTGGTTTTCAGACTACCTCCGCAATCGCCTTCAAAGGATCAAGCATGATGACACTTATTCTGAATGGTCTCCTTTGACTTCAGGGGTGCCTCAGGGTGGTGTACTTTCACCTCTTCTCTTCTCGCTGTTCATAAATGAACTCACAAAACGAATAACTTCTACGTTCCACTTATACGCTGATGACGTGCAAATTTATAGACACTTTTATGTAGCTAATACCCTATCTGCCATTGAAGCTATTAATAAAGATCTTCTTGTGGCGAAGTCTTGGGCTGATGCGTTTGGTTTGCTTATAAACCCAACGAAATCGCAAGCAATAATCGTAGGTAGCAACAGACTTTACTGTAGGTTGGATATTGATAATCTCCCCAAGGTTTCGTATAATGGAGTGAGTCTTGCATATGCTGATAATGCAAAGAACCTGAGTCTGATAATCGATCATACACTGTCTTGGAGACCGCAGGTAAATGAGGTTAGTCGACCCATGCATTTTTCCTACCATTCTCTCAAGCGGCTTCAATTCTTCTTGACGTTCAATACCAAGGTTATGCTTGCTCAGTCTTTACTACTTACTTGTATATATATATATATATATATATATATATATATATAATATGTGAGTATTATATATATATATATATACATATAATACTCACATTAAATTTTAATTTTATTGTACAATAATTAGTCCCGCAGACTTCATTTTTCACCTAGGCTAGGGATGGCTGGAAGAGATCTCACGAAGAGAGAGATAAGCTCACCTTTATAACTTGTGCTCCATGTATATTTTCTTTGTGCAATAATTTATTTTATTTATATATAATATATGTTATAATATATGTGTTATAATATATGTTATTATTACTAATGTAACATGATAAGTCAATTCGTATTATTCTAATTATATTAATTTTTAACAAATTAAAAATATATATGTCGGAGAAACATGGTTTTCGTCGATATTGTCATCAACGGTTGTAAATTTAGTGGGCGTCATCAGGGTAAAATGCGGGCACAAACAACAATGATCACAGTTTCAGACTATTTTAATTTAACACTTTCACACATCAAGTTGGTAGACTAACGGTTAGGACCGAGCAGTGGGTTCAAGGCACCGATCTTACTTAAAACCGACTTTATTTAACACTCGCAACGATAACGATCCAACCCGATCGGTTGCTACCACTCAAAAACGTCTCAAAAGTTGTTGGCTTCACCAAAGTAAAGATGGCGCCTCGACCCCACTCGAGGCACATGCTCTGCTCTGATTGGTCGTTACGTGAATTACAATATTCATGACTTTCATTGAATAACAAAGGTTTATGTAAAGTAAAAAAATGTAACAAATCAAATTAAGTTAAATAAAGAATTTTAAAAGTAATCAGAATATAGACAAATAGTATTGCGCGATAAACGTGCAAACAACAATCAACTCGACTATTCACTTCCTCCGACACGGCCGTCCTGACGTGTTACACGCCCTCGTGTGATGTTGATGGCCGTGCATCCTCGTTATCTGCGGAAAATGAAAAGAAATTGTAGTATAGTTCGGCCACTCCTGACCAAGGAGATCATACACAGTCAGTCTTCTGCACAACAGCTCCTTTAAGATATTTTCATTAATTAAGTTTCAAATTAATTTGAATAGTAATAGACTCCAAACTTCATTCTAAATTAAGTCAATACAATAGGATACAAACAGCCACCTCGCCGTTTATCGCATTACACGTTTGGAAGTATTAAAAATGGCCACCTCGCCCATCATTGGCCACCTCGCCTATCATTGGCCACCTCGCCTATCATTTGAATTTAACTAAACCTTTACAACCACCACCCTGCTGGGATGTCTTTAAAAATAGAGAAACTTTATTAGTCACACACACAAAAACATTCCAACAACTAAACGTCTTAAACAACGACACTAGTGCGAAGATCTTACCATCGCTGTCATCCGACAGACATGGATCCAGCTCGGTTGGGACATAGGATTGAGGGAGTGGACGTAAGCGGTCTCTCGCGTACTTGTATGTACGGTTACAATTTAAGCTCTTGAGATGATACCTGTCGCCGTCTAGTATTTCAATGACCTCATAAGGTCCTTTATATTTTGGATCCAATTTGGTTTGATTCCGTTCGTGATTTTCTAATAAAACGTAATCCCCTACAGAAAAAGAAGTCACTTTTGCCTTACTTTTATCAAATCGTGCTTTTTCAAGACATGCGCTATTTTCCATTAACCTATTAGCTTGCTCTCTAATCTCTTCTACATCTATCTCAACCTCGTGATCGTCAACTGTTAATAAATTTAAGGGTCTAGCTACTCTACCTATTAACAATTCCAGGGGGCTTGCTTTAGTTACTCTATGAATTGTACTATTTATGGAAAGTTGGACGTCATCTAATGCATCTTGCCAGGACCTACTTGGGCTTGCCTCTACGACAGTTAACATGTTTTTGAGCGTACTCATTATACGCTCCACTTGGCCATTAGCACGACAAGAGGCGGTCGCTATTAGATGTAGTTGAATATTGTGACTGGTACAAAAATCTTTAAAGTTTTTATTCGCGAAACATCTACCCTGATCTGTAATAACACGCACAGGGGTTCCAAAAAGAGATACAGACGCTTTGAGAGCGCTAATCGCACTTTCAGTGTCGATTCTTGTAGAATGCCTAAGTAACACGTATTTTGTAAAAGCGTCTACAAGAACGAAGACGTATTCTTTTTGATTATTTTTGCCACTGAGTTTACCTGTGGCGTCAATGTGAATAGTATGCCAAGGGATATTAACTTTTGGTATGGGGTGTAACTCTATCTGTTGCTTACCACTGCCCGACTTAGCTACTCTACACGTTATGCAATTTTCTACGAATTTTCTGACGTATTTCGACATATTGGGAAACCAATAGTGTTGATATACCTTTTCTAAAGTTTTATCCCATCCCAAATGGAGAATAGACTCGTGAATGTGATTTATTATAGACCAACGAAAAGCTCTAGGTACAATTGGTAGCCAAATGTTGCGACTGTTTCTTTGGATTTTTCTGTAGAGCACATTAGATCGCAATTCATAGATTTTACAACTCTCTAGGTCTAGATCGTCGCTCTCAAGTTTACTTATAATTTCATTGTACTCGGGATCTCGTCGTTGCTCTACTTGTAACCAATTGGAAGATAACTCAGCTATATTGACGCGCTTTTCTCCTACATGGTTTTCTCTACCTAAGCTATGAGTATCGCGAACGGCGGTGTCAGGCAAGTGATTTCTTGAAAAAAAATCAACGTGGGCCATTCTTTTGCCCTCCCTGTACTGTATGTCGAAATCAAAAGCCTGCAGAAAAGCCCACCATCTGTGCACTCTAGGGGTAAGGTCTACTTTAGTTCTGGAGGCCTTCAGAGAATTGCAGTCAGTGAAAACTGTGAAAGTTCTGCCGTACAAATAATGGCGAAAATGCTTAACAGAGTTTACAACTGCTAGAGTCTCTAACTCATAAGAGTGGTATCGAGACTCCGCTTGGGTAGTGCGTTTACTGTAATACTCCACCGGATGTAATTTCGTGCCAGATTTTTGAAAAAGGATCGCACCGTAACCTTCGCTACTAGCGTCCGTGTGTAGCTCTATAGGTAGTTCTGGATTAAATAACATCAAAACCGGAGATGAAGTCAATACAGAAATTATGTCTTGTCTAATTATTTCGTGCTCTGTGGTCCAATTTATTTTAGAATTATTGTTAGCTAGTAGACGGTAGAGCGGTGCCATTTTAATTGAAAAGTTATTGACAAACTGCCTGAAATAAGATGCTAAACCCAAAAATTGTCTAAGCTGAGTTATTGTCTGTGGTGGTAGGGAACTAGTCAACGCGTTTATTTTACGGGGATTAGGCCTAATTTCACCCTCCGATATTTCATACCCCAAAAACTGAACCTGTTTCTTTAGAAAAGCGCATTTTTTCATATTGAATGAAAATCCAGCATCACTTAGAGTTTTTAGTACTACGCGTAACCGTTCCAGCCCTTGCTCTATACTATTCGCGGGTATAACTAGATCATCCATGTAAACGATTGCGTATGAGTGTGCTAGGTCACCTAAAGCTGTATTGATAGCTCTCTGGTACACAGAGGGAGCGTTTCGTAGACCAAACGGCATGGCAGTAAACTCATAATGAGCATCCGGGGTAATAAATGCGGTCTTTTCTATTGAATTTGACCTTACATTTATCGGAACCTGATAAAATCCACTAGCCATATCAAGACACGTATAAAGTCGCGCGCCTGATAACCTTTGAACTTGATCACCGATTAAAGGTAAGGGGTACCGGTCGGGGACCGTATTAGAGTTTAATTCTCGGTAATCTACGCACATTCGGTCTGTGCCATCGCGCTTCTTCACTAAGAGTATTGGGCTAGAGAAGGGAGACTTGCTTGGCCTGATAACTCCAGCTGCTAATAGTTCACTACATTTATTCCGTACTATTATTCGCTCTTCAGGGCTCAAGTGATAAGGCCGCCGTTGCACAATTTTACTAGGATCTAATAAATTGATTTCTAATTCGCCTGTCTTTACTCTACTAGTAGGTGTGCCCCCAACAAATGAATTTTTAAAACAACTAAGGAGTTCTATTAGTTGTGGTTTTAGGTCATCAGGCATGTCAGTATCCACGTCATGAAAATCAGTAACTGCGTTCCCTACGCTGCAAAGTTTGACTGAGGAGGGCTTCTCAACTATAGTAAGATTATCACTTGTTATGTGAACCGATAACCCTAACGCTAACAAATCGCGTCCAATCAGAATATCGTTATTGAGATAATCATCAGATATAATGTGAAATAAAATTTCTACGTCATGACCACTAAGAACGACCTTAGATAAAATTTGTGAGTCACATAACACACTACATTTACCTACACCAGTTAAAGTAACAATTGCATGTTGCAATGTACCGACAAGTTTACGAGAGACACTCTCTTTAATTAAGGAACAATCAGCACCGGAATCAAAGCAAAATGAAAACTGCTCACCAAATTGCGTAATTATCCCGGTGACAGGTTTCATTCCACACACATCCACTCGCTTTACAACACTGGGCGCGGATGCGGGCTGTGCGCTATTGCTCACAGTTGGCCAAGCTTTTATGCACCGCGATGCAACATGACCCTCAACACCACACTTGTAGCAGGTCACAGGGGCCCGCGCAGTAACGGCCGTGTTGGGGCGTTCAGAAGTCGGAGTTGGTTGCTGCTTGTCATGTGATCGGCTGAAACATTCAAAAGATTTATGGCCAAGTTTTCCACAAACGTAACATTTAGTTGACGCAGAACTTAACCTAGGGCGTTTAGCATCTTGCGTAGTGCTTGCTGCGTTCTTTGTCAGCTCTTGGGAGCTCCGCTTGCGGTAAGAAAAGGCCATTAGTTCACGTTGCATTTTACAGCGGGTAGTTATTTCTTCAGAGAAAATATTTCGCTGTAATCGTGGCTCAATTTGCCCCATGTGCGCAAGTATTAAAGATACCACCACTTCTTCCTTGCCTAATTTATCCCATCGCGACATGAGTAAAGTAAATAAACGGCTAGCGTATGCAGCAAGACATTCACTTTCTTGCGGTTTGCCAGTAAGCATCTTTAATACCGTCGCCGCACATGTTTCTAACGTATCGAAGCGAGAAAGAAAAATATTCTTAAATTCTACCCACTTCATATTAGGAAAAGCTATCTGAGAAAACCAAATTGCAGCTGAGCCTTTCATAGCCTTACTAAGTATAAGAATTAATTTACTTCCCTGTATGTCACGATCCGATAAGCAAATGTCCGCGGTTGCCAGCCAGGCCCGAGCGTCTGTGTCTGCATCTTCTGGTTGAAATTTAGGCAGTGTGATGCTCTTATCTTCGATATTCGGAGGGTTGGTTAGCGCCTCCACAAGTAGCCTAATGCTGGTTTGTTGCGCTTCGAGTAACGCACGCCATTCATCATTTGCTGGTGTCTGCATGCTCACGTTTTGTGCTTGCACCGGCCCCGCTTCTGATGTCGGAGAAACATGGTTTTCGTCGATATTGTCATCAACGGTTGTAAATTTAGTGGGCGTCATCAGGGTAAAATGCGGGCACAAACAACAATGATCACAGTTTCAGACTATTTTAATTTAACACTTTCACACATCAAGTTGGTAGACTAACGGTTAGGACCGAGCAGTGGGTTCAAGGCACCGATCTTACTTAAAACCGACTTTATTTAACACTCGCAACGATAACGATCCAACCCGATCGGTTGCTACCACTCAAAAACGTCTCAAAAGTTGTTGGCTTCACCAAAGTAAAGATGGCGCCTCGACCCCACTCGAGGCACATGCTCTGCTCTGATTGGTCGTTACGTGAATTACAATATTCATGACTTTCATTGAATAACAAAGGTTTATGTAAAGTAAAAAAATGTAACAAATCAAATTAAATTAAATAAAGAATTTTAAAAGTAATCAGAATATAGACAAATAGTATTGCGCGATAAACGTGCAAACAACAATCAACTCGACTATTCACTTCCTCCG
>NW_020653856.1:168846-301460 GCF_003589595.1 Hyposmocoma kahamanoa
ATAAACGTGCAAACAACAATCAACTCGACTATTCACTTCCTCCGACATATATAACTCCATTAATATTACAAAAAACTCTGTAATTTTTATGATTATTTACAAATGATACTTATATATAGTGATGAAATAATAAAATTTGATATTAAACGCAAGATTGCGTAGTTCCTTAAAGAATGGAAAAAAAATGTTTCGAACGATATATTTTGACATTTTGACACTTCACTAAAATTGTAAAATGAAAGAATGTATTTGACGGCGCGTTTTATATTTTGTTATTTTAAATCGTTTAATAGCCTAAAAAAGTGAATTTATGTTAATTTAAGTCTAATTAGGTTTTTCTTATAGAATTAACAAGTCCTTAAACATATATATATTAAACAAGTATGAAGTCGGAAATAAACTTAAAAATTGGTTGCGGACGTTATCTTACGAGACGACAGAAGAGCTTTTGGTCAAAATCTCATAAATTACTTATTTTAATTTATATTATCCTATCTTGACTATCCTTTTATTGCACTCAACACCACACATACAATCACTCTCACACATATACTCACCCACAAGCTCACACACACACACACACACGCCCACACTATGAGCCTTAACCACACGTTTACGGCACCACACTACATCTAGTTAATTGCAATCCAATGATGGTTATGTTTCATGATTATAACGGAGAATCTTCATAACACTGTTAACACAGGTCTAGAACCTACAATAGTTTTATGACGGTTTAATTATTGTTTGCTTGTAGTACAACCAATTTGTATTTTTGTTTTGTTTTTAAGAAAACAAGTGCTGCTGTACTTAATATGAATAAAAGTTTTATTTATTTATTTATTTATTCTTGTATTAATTTAACTATAAAAATAAGTTATTCGGCTGTATTTTATAAAGAGGGGACTGAATAGTCCGTGTGGGCTTGCGGGTGACGTCAGCGCCGCTTAGTATCGTACGATGTGACACGACTCGAGCGCATAAAAGGGGCAGCGCAGGTATAAGGAGCCCCAAGGGGTTATGGGCCTCCAGCTCGCCCTTTTCTCCGGTGGCGCAGTCAAGGCCATCAGCGGTCAACTGCAATTTATCCTTCATAAAAAAAAAATAGGAGCCCCAGTTGGACATGAGCAGTGGTGCTAGAAGCACACCTGCAATTTCACATACCTCCTTCACTTGTATTGTGTAATGGTTAAAGGTGTAATAAAATCAATGAAGAGTATTTACTGGTAATTTTGGATTTGCCCGCATCCTTACATCCATGGCAGCGAATGAACGCAACTGTCAGTTCGACAATCCTTTATATTTTTATGATTTTTATACTCTTTTGTGATAATTTTATTCAGTGACACGGGCGATGATCGCCATAATTTTTATATAAATATTCTTATAAAACTGACACTGGCACAAGCTTAGTGGCTACCATAAAGGAAACAATAATAGCGTCCGAAAGAATATTTAATTATTTAATTTGGTACTCTGATGGACCGAACTCCTAATGAAGTCATACGTCAGAGAACTAAAGTGACCGACATAGCTAGCAAAATCAGTAAACTGAAATGGCAGAGGGCTGGACATGTCTGGAGCAGACTTGTTCTAGAATGGTGACTACGTAGTACCTGTAGCTCTGCGGCAAGATGGACGGACGACCTGAGGAAAAAGGCCGACAGCGGCTGAATGCGGGCGACACAGGACAGGGAGAGGTTGGCGTGCTCAGTGGGAAGCTTATGTCCTTCTATGCCCAGTTAATGCTTGTAAGCGGATGATAGTGTGAATTAGGATATGGTTTTCAACAAATGTAATGTGACGTTATCTTGTAAGAGCTTTACAAGATTCAAAATACTTTGCACCAAAAATATTCCTCCGGCCGCTGCTCTTTCAGTGTGGCTTGACTCGAAAGAGAAACAGTGATTTTGTCATTTTTTGCAATATTACTTTTAAGAAAATGGTGATAAAACAATTAATTAAAATAAATAAAATAATTAAGGCTATATTTTATTTATGTACAGACATCAACATATTCTAGGGATATTTTAGAAAAGAAACTATAAAAAAGTTCTTGAAACGTTCTTGTATGTTTATAACACAACTGTAACGATTATGCATACTCAAAATGAAGTAATTTATATCTCCTTGTGAGATAAACTCCCAGGTTCGAAGAAGATGCATGAGAAGATCACTTTCTGGAAAATTTTGTAAAGCTCTTCTTTGAAGCATATCCCACGCTCAATCGGATTCAAATCCGGGAATTGGACAGGCTAGTCCAAGGTCACAACATTATTTTGCTGCAGCAGATGGTTACTACGCGAGCTGTATGAGTCAGGGTGTAGTCGGAATACAGTCTTTGGCTAATTCCCCTACAAAGAGAATAGTCACCGTCTACTTTATTTAACTTGTAAAGAAAGCGTTGACAATTTATTTTATTTTAGATTAGGTTGTAGCACGTTTGTGTTTAGCTTAGCGTTTCATTTTACCTCGTTTTTCGTTCTTCTTATAATAAACGCCAGGCGAAATAACACATTGCACATGTATACGGGTTTGTTCGCAGCCTAAACATTATTCTTTTTCACACAAAATAATTTTCTCACCAACAAAATGCCTGTGTCAACGTTTTCGAGTTTCTCGATTGTCAGTTTTCGTTACTTCACTTTACGTTAAAAAATTATTCGTGCTACCGTTTTCGTGCAATATTTTATGTAGGACTTCACCTTTACTACTCGATGACGATACGAAAGCAAACTTCAAAGTTTGTGCCATGAAATTTTAGTACCTACCAAATACGCTCACGAGGGCTTTGTTCCGATTGTCATACAAATTGTCTCGGTGACGATAATTTTATACGTAAGAGGTGAACCACGGGAAGAAATAATTTTCCACGGTCCATCCAGGTGAACCAGACAGGTGGTCCACGGGCAAGAAGAGGATACGATAACGTTACCACTCGATTTTAGGTCAAAGTTCGTGCTTGGGCAATTGAATGGCGCTCGAGTACAGCACACTAGGAGTTGATATGAAGCAGCAAATTTGAAAAGTACATGCTACCGGAGCAGCGGCTCTAATTAAGATTATCTTGTGAAGAATAATCAGGCGTCATCGGCACGCCGGTCACGTGCGCGCGCTAATTGCACACGCGCAGAATTGCTCAAAAAACCGCCTCTGATGGGACATGTGCTCGAAACTCAGATGAAGTACGCGCGGCGTAAAGTACGAGACTTGAATTACGGCTGGAGCTGTAATTGACCCAGGAGTGCCTTCGTCGCCCTGCGTGACGCGTTACAGTGGTTGCGTTCCGTTTGTGTCAATTTAAGTTGCCCTGAGGTTTCATATGGAAAGTTTAAGAAGGAAAACTGTGTGTATGAAATATTATATATATCAGCTAGAAACCTCATTGCAATGACATAATTATTGCCTTGCTCTGCAAGCAGTAGTTGCGCAGAATCATATATTATTGAAAAGTAGCTACAATATAAACGTTCAATGGAGGACGCAATATTTTTTACGCGTTGCCTACAACCTACAACGACAAATAAAAGAGAAAAGAAGAGCACGACGCGGCCTCGGGAGCAGTTTTGTCACGAGACGCGTCGCGATAGTCGATGCGACGTCGGCTGCGCGGTTATTGTCTTGTGCTTCCACTTATCTTCCTACAATTCTATTGCCAGTAGTTTCTTGTTTATTTCAAAGTTGAAAGTCAAAGTTACAGTGAAAGCGAAGGAAAGTGACATAACAATATTTATTACCGATAGTTTTGACAAGTGACAAACGATGTAGGAGGAACGATATCAATCAAACAAACTCTACAAAAAATGCCTTTCCTGCTTACTGTGAAACTTTTGTTACAAATATCATTTCAGAGTTTGTCTGTTCCACTTTTACAGACATTTGTATTATTTGTGGTAGGTGAACTATTCAAGGTACCTTTAGTAATCTCTGAGCGCGTCGCCTCCTTCTGAGGGTCCCAATCTATTGACAGAATGCATTATTCTTGCGCTGCCGTCCCAGAGACCTTATCGCTCCTGTCTTCGAAGTATTTCAGCTATTATTTCACTGCGAAATGTAAATGACGACTACGACAACTACGAAACTATGAAAGTGTTCAAGACATAGTTCAAAAATTCTTTGCAATTCTTTAATAATTGATACATGTGTTTAAATGAAATAGGAGTGAGCGTGATGAATAACGTACGCTTATCCGGAACTTAGTTCAATTAATTTCAAGGATAACAAGTCTCCAGCCGAGCTATCCAATATAAAGGCTTTGTTTATTAAAACCGAATTTAGTGTGGCCGGGATTTTGTACGGAAGTTTAATAGTCGATGTAGAATTAATTACAGCGAGCGAGCGGTGCGTAACTTGTGTTCTGTAATCCCACGGCCGCAATCGCGCGGCGGCGGCGCCTTAAATCTGAGCTTAGGCCGGAGCAGACGCGGCGAACGGTGGACGGCGCGGGCCGCCCTAATCTCACAAATTATACTTACGTGTACCTCGCGTTATCGAATTAAAACTTAATTATTTAATGCGCTTGCGGCGCTGATTTTGTGAGTTCGCTTCGTTGGAATTCGTCCTGTCAGGCAGCGGGTGAATCCAATCGAGCCGACTCCATTGATATAACAAATCACAATCTGGTGAAAATATACGAAGGTTCTACGCTTTGTTTCTACAAATGGGTATACGTTGCATTACTTCTTTCAATTGTAACTATTGTGATATTTACTGCCATAAAAATCCCTCATAAAAACATGAACAAACAAGAAAGCCTAAAGAAAATGAAACATAAGTCCATTACTTGAGCCTTGACTACGCAAACAACTTCGAGGCTCGTGCCTTGTGACATACACGATATCGGATCGACAATGTTTGACGAGCAATTGTCTCGTGTCGCCTTTAAATGCAAAACCAATACTTCTTAAACACCATTCGAGACATATTGACCGCTTTAGAATACAAAAACCGCGCGATACTCACCTCTATTTCTGTGTAACAAGGTGCTTGTATAAAGAAGTGATAGTACGAGAATGTTGCAAATTTGTTTACAAAAATCTTTCAAGCCTGTGTAACGGGGAGCACTGTGTAAACTGTTGCGTGAAAGCCGCGGCCCGCACTTGACGCACGACACGCGGAAGACGCGGGGACGACGTGGGTACGGCATGGGCAAACACGTAGCCGCGATTGATATTGTTTGCTCATACTGTTATATGTTTTTTACACTGTTTTTTAGTGTCAAGGAGAAGTAAAGTTAAATTGTTATATATTTAAGACTTTATGTATTTTATTTATGCTACAAAACTCTTGCAATTGTTTTAACCAATTAACAAAATGCGATTCAATGATGTACTTAAAATGGCGGCTTGATTGGACCGTGCCAAAGAGAGGCAAGCGGAAGTGTTTGTTTGTCGTTGCCATTGAACCGAGTGCTGAGCTTATGATTATTTCAAACAATAGTCGGGTGACCCCAGATTTGATTGTTCAACATTGTAACTGATGTTGAGTACGCGCTATTAGTTGGTATGCATTGACCTACCATAGGTCAATGTTGGTATGATTACAAATTTACAAAATACATGAGCTGTCAAATCAAAACGCCAACTTTGTTCTAATTAGTGGATTTTTGTAGGTAGCTTCACGATCTTTACCTGTAGCGAAGGTCGTGCTCGCAGGCGCTTGTTTAGGATGTTTGTCGAGAGACGTCGGGACTTGCCCGCGGGCTTTAGCAATGTTCCCGCAAACTCAGCTATTATTTATTGCCAAGTTACAGAGAAATGTTCACTTGGGAATTTCCTTTAAACACGAATTTGAAAGAAATTTCCGCATTTCAGTTTATTTATGATACAATTCCAGATGCTATTCTGTTTTAAAAAAATAGAATTAAGCCCTTAAAAATCGTCTCACAGACAAGCGCTGCAGCACGAGGCCCGACGTCGTCGTAAGGTCGCCGGAAAGGGAAGTTGGTACGTAATTAGCCGACTCCTCGGTGCCAGCTTTGTTAGTTTAGAACTAGTTGTAGTTGCACTCGTTATTGTCTCTGACGCGAGCCTAGGAGTGCGCACTCTACTCACTACAAGACAAAATCTATTTGACTAAAGAGGTTCTCCAATCTGGACTCCAGCTTTTATAAATCTAATTGAGATTGAACTTTTAATTTCTTCAAATTTACAGAAATGTGTAAGTTTAGTGATAATGTGCAAATACGAGCTGCGCTACACCAATATTATTTATTTAATTATTTATGTGTTTACATCCGACAATCCGTTTAAAAGCCCTTGGCTGTAAACATGTTTTTGTACACGTAATGACGATATCCGTGTTTTAAGATGTTTAAAACGGTTGCTTGCTTAATACTCAGTAAATCATAAACTTCCCAATGTATCATTTGTTTATAATGTGCAGTATATAGTCCTGTCATTTTAATACCTTTCTAAAATTAACTATAGCGTTGTTGAGTAACAAATCAACGACTCGTTAAGGCGAGGCATTTCAACGCCAGCCTAGACATTAGGGAGTGAAGTGTGGGGAGTCGCCCCTCGCCTCCCGCAATCGCGCGCTTTAAATTAATATAAATAAAATAAGAACAGGCGGAGAAAATTTTATACAGATCCGTCGTCGACAAGCGCCCGATGGCGACTGACGGGGCAGCGGGCAAATTTTGGGACAAATATGAATTTAATAATAATAACGAATAGGGCTTTAGTTAAAAATCAAAATTTAGGAGGTTTTAAAGGTGCTTAAAGAGAAATATTTCCATTTAAAAATTATGTACAACGGTTGACAACGTTCTCCTCCGGCGATTCGCATTCTATCGATAATCTCAGTACAAAGTACTAAAATACCGACCTCAAAAGTACGTGTAATTACATATAATTATCAAGTTTTATTGAAATTGGTTATCGAAAAGTACGCAAACCCGGATTCACCCCTTAGTTCGCCACTATACGGGACTTGACACAGGAAATAATAAAAATCGGTTCTCAAAGTATATTGAGGGAGAAAAACGCCTTAAATTAAAATAATTGCTCCTTACAATAAAATTTAGGCGCTATCTATAAAAATGAATCTTCATACGTGAACAGCAACCCTTAGAGGTGGATGATTTTCTTTAAAATTAAATGGGACCACTATGGAGGTACCCTCTTTCTAACAAAAAAAGAATCATGGAAATCGGTTCACAATTACCGGAGTTATTGCGTAACATACACACACAAAAAAATATACAGTCGAATTGAGAACCTCCTTCTTTTTTGAAGTCGATTAAAAAGGGCATCGCGGTGTCACCTGATTTGTTTACGTAAAAATATGAATTTGAAAATAATAACATTATGTTAGATAGTCAGTTTAGCAGCAAATTAAGAATGATATAATTACTCAACATCATTGCAGTAAAAGCTTTGGACCCTTTTGGAAAGCTGTAAATAAATTAAATCACAAAACGAGTGCCCCCGCGACTATCGCGGGTGTTCAAGACCCTAAGGATATAGCCGACCTCTTCCAGAGTCATTTCAAAGTGGTTTCCCCATTGGGACCTTCTGCGCGGGTGTTTAATGCTGGGGCCATATCTGAGACTACCTTAACTATAACTGCAAAGCAGGTGGCTTCTATAATAAAAACCATGGTTAGGGGTAAGTCACCGGGGCACGATGGTCTCTGCATTGAACATCTGCTGCATGCAGGTGTTCACTTGCCCAGGGTTCTTTCAATGTTTTACACCCTGTGTATGGGCCACTGTTACTTACCGGACGATCTCATGCGTACTGTTGTGGTCCCAATTGTGAAGAATAAGACCGGTGATTTTTCTGAGCTGTCCAACTATAGGCCGATTTCATTAGCAACCATTGTAGCCAAGGTGCTGGACAGTGTGCTGGATGGTTATTTGAAGGGGCACCTCCGTTTGAATAACGCGCAGTTTGGCTTCAGGTCTGGATTGTCTACGGAGAGTGCCATCATGTGCCTGAAGCGCACTGTCCAGTACTATACAGCTGGAAGAACACCGGTTTTCGCGTGCTACCTCGACTTGTCCAGAGCGTTCGATCTAGTATCTTATGACGTGCTGTGGGATAAGATCGAACAACAGTCGACCATGCCTTATGAGATCACATCCCTCTTAAGGTTTTGGTACAGCCACCAGAAAAACAGTGTGAGATGGTCCGGTTCGTTTTCAGGCGAGTGCGGGTTGGAGTGCGGAGTGAGGCAGGGGGGGTTAACCTCGCCTCGGCTCTTCACTTTTATATGAATGAACTGATCGAGGAGCTCAACAAAACTAAAGTTGGGTGTCACGTTGATGGCATTTGCGTGAATAACATCAGCTACGCAGACGATATGGTTTTGTTGAACCCCTCGATCGGTGCTCTCAAGCGTCTTTTGCAGATTTGTGAACGGTATGCGGTGGTCCATGGACTCAAGTACAATGTTAGTAAAAGTGAGCTGATGGTTTTTAAGGCTGGTACGAAAACTTATAATGTACCACCACTCACTCTCTCTGGCGCTCCTTTGAAGACAGTCACTAAATTTAAGTACTTGGGTCACTGGGTCACCGAAAACCTCTGTGACAACGAAGACATCGAGCAGGAGCGGAGATCGTTGGCAGTCCGATGCAACGTGTTGGCCCGCAGGTTCGCGCGGTGTACGAGGGACGTAAAAATAACGCTCTTCAAAGCGTTTTGCGTCTCCTTTTACTCGTGCGCCGTGTGGGTGAACTATAAGCAGAAGGCGTACGACGTACTCCGCGTACAGTATAACAACGCGTTCCGGGTGTTGTTGGGGCTGCCGCGGAGGTGCAGTGCGTCCGGCATGTTTGCCGAGGCGCGGACGGACGGCTTTGCGGCTGTCATGAGGAAGAGGTGCGCCTCCCTCGAAGCCCGCATCCGTGCCAGCCCCAACACCATCCTGTCCGCGTTCGCCGACCACTGGGACGGCCCAATGGTCGCCCGGTGGTCGTCACTACATGTCTAACGTTGGAGGTTTTTTAGTTTAGTTTGATATTTTATTTGTAAATTTTTATTTTTTACTAACAATAGTGCTCAAGATTTTCTTTTTATATGATACTAACACTTATGGACTTATGGTCTGAAATAAAGATTTTTATTATTATTTATTATTATTATTATTATTAGTCTATATGAATAAAATATGATTGGAAGTAAAATATTTTCACATTTGGCGATCGGTCGGGTGGCGACGGCGGCGGCGGGTTGCGTGTCGTCGGTGTATGTAAATTGTTTGCTACAAATCCCGTTAAAGACAAATCAGTAAATATGGACATGGAGATAAATTTCGTCAAATTCAATTTAGTTGTTGCAAAAACGAAGACTTGTGTGCGGTCTAATCTTAATACGTTAATGTCACCACTGTTGTAGCTACATCTATTTCTTTTTAAATACGTATACAAATCAACAGGTTTATTTGAATCCCAGCGAGATCAGTTTTTGTAATTACTAGTTATCCTCCCGACGAGCGAGATCGTTTGTAATAGAATTTAGCGTCTCACAGAGTCACCGGGCTACAGATGGTCAGTTAACTGAGTGCACTAGTTGCACATCCGTTCGGCCCCGGGGGCGGCACCGCGGCGGCGGCGGTCAGAAATGTCGGCGATTCTATTGCCGACAGATTGACAAGACAAACGACCGCGTGGCTGCATCCCCACGTCTACCCACCCCGCAACCGAAAACCTCACTCGCGCGAAATTTTATCCCTGACACATTGTGACTGTTTTAAAAGTTGGTTAAAAAATTTTGATGGAAACTTTACATAGTTTGGGTCTCTGTGCAAAGAGCACTATAGTTAGAAAGATATGCAGATTTTATTTGTAAGTCAATGTGCAGATAGCACGTTTTTTGTCGTAATACTAGCAAATGTTTTTTATTATTAAAAAAAAATATAAATACAAAGATTAAATACAAATACTTACGAAATTACCATTTTTAAGTATACTTGGTTTTAAAAAATCTGAGTGGACGTGGAACGAATGATATTCTTCTATCTTGTGGCCTTTTACAGGAAGCTTCTAGTGAACAATTTGAATTTTCCGCACAAGCAGTACAGTTTTTAACCACTTCAAAAAAAGAAGGAGGTTATACGTTCAGCTATATGTATGTTTTCAAATTACTCCGTCAATAGTGGAACGATTTTGAAAATTCTTTTTTGTATGAAAGGGTGCACTCTCATGGTGGTCCCATTATCACCAAATCAGAATTTGAAGAAGGAATCGCGGGAAATCCTCAAATTTTATAGGCATGTCCGTGTATTTATCGATTTCTCCATCAATTGCGAACCGATTTTGAAAATTCTTTTTTGTTTGAAATTCTTTTTTGTATGCTCTCTGGGTGGCTCCTGATGCTGTTCCGGATTCCTTTGGGCTATCACAAATTACTAATTATTTTCCACAAATTAAAGTCGACTTTTCATTTGATACAATATATGTAATCAACAAATCACCATCACCATGACAACCAGAAAAGATTGTACAAAATGTACGAAGGAGTCCGTAACAGTCGTATTGCCAACAAGTCAGAATCTGTATGGTAGTTGATACGATCGCGTAAATCGTATTGACACCTCTGACGCTTTGGCCGGGCAGCCTCTGTCCTGCTTGATGCGGAGCACTGTTTCAAGATTTCCGATTTTTGTCTTACTCATGGAACTCTTTCGACCACTATTTTCGTAAATCATTAAGCGATCTCTATCGCTGCTTTAAAAACAATTACCTAAAGTTTACACCAGTCAGTGGTAATCGAGCTGCCTACATATAAAATGTTTTTTTTGTTAAGTTTTTTTAGGATGGGACGGAGCCAGGTAGTTGGTATGATCGCATCAAGTCGTATTCCTAAAATAATACTTCAGAAGAAACTACTCGTGCATCTTCTTTGAAAAGTCTGTTATGTGAACCCTACACACAGCTGTTGGAGGCGACTACCAGGAGGTACTCAGGATAAAAATCTTTGTAATTTAATAGGTCGTTGACATCCGTCGATCACTCACGTTCATCAATCACTTTCTTTGATCAATAGTCATGTGAATGATGATTAATTATGCGGGTATTTTATTGTATTACTTTGAGAATAATTAACACCCCTAAATTCCGTGTTTGACGACACAATACTTACATTTACCGAAAAAATGCACCCCTCATAAAGTCTTCGGGAGACATTTTGTTTCTAAACTATGCGTTGCCATAAAGTACCTACAACAACTTAAGAAAAGTAAAGTTTTCTAAATGGTCCTGTCAGGAGTTCAGCTCATATTGTCTGCGTCATAAGAAAAGACTAACTTAAATGAACATAATTAAATTAAGTAAACACGTTCTGCAACATGCGTCAAGTACTCAAATTACAATAGTCTCGTAACCCTTAATCCAGTCCTAACGTAAAATAGTAAATTAAGGCAGCCAATCACGAGACTTATCACCGCTTAGAGATACACACTTGATACATGTTATCTGTTTTTGGTATTATAATCTTGAGATTGTTTTTTTTTGTGCAAGTATATTTTTCAATGCATTTGGAAATACTTTAAATTTACTCTTGGACAAGAATTTACTAACTTAAAAGGAAGAGTTCATTTTAATAAGATCAAACTTAAAACTGAATTTTCTGTTAATTTGAGCTGAGTAGTTGCAATTTTAATAAATGTAACGTAAAAATAAATAAATCGGTTCTTGGAGGTCAGCAGACCACCTCCACGGTTCGTTTTCTTATTTTTGAGTATCGATTATCACATTGCTAAATTTGATTATTTATTACAATTCAATAAACGACCTACATTTAACTTACTTTTACTTTTGAATTGCTCATGGTACTTATGCCAAACAAGACAATTATTGTGAAACCTATTTCTTTATCATAATTGTCTTTTTAACCGACTTCAAAAAAAGGAGGAGGTTCTCAATTCGACTGTATGTTTTTTTGGGTGTATATTACGCGATAACACCTATTTGTGAACCGATTTTCATGATTCTTTTTTTGTTGAAAAGAGGGTATTTCCATAGTGGTCCCATTTAATTTTGAAGAAAATCATCCACCTCTAAAGGTGGCTGTTCACGCATGAAGATTCATTTTTACAAATAGCGCCTAAATTTTATTATAAGCAGCAATTATTTTAATAGTTGACTTTGCTATTCTCCAATTCAAGGCGTTTTTCTCTCTCAATATACTTTGAGAAGTAAGAACCGATTTTTATTATATTTTAGTGGCGAACTAGGAGATGAATCCGGGCTTGCGCACTACCCGGTAACCGATTTAAATAAAACATCGTAATTATATGTGATTCTACGTACTTTTGAGGTCGGTTTTTTAGTACTCTGTACTGAGATTATTAAAATCGACATTTAGATATTTGCCAACTAAGCAACTTTGTACCTTTAGGTGACATTTTGACATCAAAAGCGTCTCTTATTTCTATTTAGCGACAAAAAATTTGCTATTTTTTGGCGCGTATTTAATTAGGTTTAATCGTTTAACATTTAATATTATTTTTACCCTAGTATTCAGGAGACTTTTGTCTGTACAGTACAGGTATATTATCTATTAGTAGGACCATAAAGTTCTAGCCAATTAAATGGACCTTCAGTTTAGTGATTCAAATTAGTTCAAAATGCCTGGTTATATGGTAACTCGTGGTCACATATCTTTCTCGTGTTTACAACACAAAACAACGTTTACTTATTAATTTTTAGGTTGTGACAGCAACTTATTGAAATACTGCCGTTATCAAGTAGTGTTTGTGTTAAGCAAGTAAAGTGTATTAGTGCATTTGTGTGGAAAACTACATCAGTGTGTGACCGGCACACCCAGGAATGTGTCTCAAATGTCTGCAAGAGTCAAGGGGACGTGGACAAGTTGAACATCCTTTAAATTTAAATTAAGTTCAATGTTATTTATCACCTATTTTTCTCACTTTTTTTTCTTCTGCGTGTGCCAATGACACGAACGCCGCCTGTGGGGCAGTAGATGTACTAGCACCGTTGATTGGCTTTTTTAAATCTGGACGAACATTTTTTAACTGCGCTGATTTTACATTTAAAGTAGATAAAACTCATGTATGTAGGGTTCTTAACGTGATAGTTTCGCCTTTATAGCATCCTACCCTGTATAGCGGCCATCTTGGATTCGCCATATTGAAAAAAATTTGGTCCCGGTAAAACCTGATCAAGTTCAAACACCTGAATGAAAGATTAAGTCAATTCTCGTAATGTCTTTTCGTCATATGATCGGCGATTAAGACATAGGTCTAATCATTCCATTTCTCGTAATGCCTTTTTGTCATGTGGTTGGCTAAGTAATTTATTTAGTTCTAAATCACAAAATACAATACCACCTAATGTTTAGTATAGGTACTTAACTAAACACTACACTACTTACCTGTCTATATTTACTAAAAATGTAATAAAAATAAACAAACTTTTTATATAGATTTTAAGACTTTCGTGGTTATTCACTAAATGATTATCACTAATATCAGGTTTCTTACCACGGTATGACTTCTTTTTATTTTCCCGATATTTCGGAACGGGTTGACTGGGACCAGTGAACCAGTTAATCATTTTACATTAATTAATTCAAGTTTAACACACTTTGTCTTCTTTTTTTATATTAAACCAATAAACTACCTTTGAAAGGGTATCATTAATAATAGTGTCATAGTTAACGTCATATCTGTCTATTTTAAAAATCAAGGATGTATCGTCAGCAAACAATACTATTTCGCAATGGTCCTTAATAAAGAATCGCAGATCATTAATATAAATGACAAATAAGAAAGATCCAAGCATTGAGCCCTGCGGAATACCCCTTTTTACCGGAGAACTTAAAGTAGTCACTCCATTTATATCTACTTTTGAATTCTACCGTTAAGATATGCCGAGACAAGTTGCAACGCCTTGCCACTTACTCCGTCATATTCCAGCTTTCTAATAATAGTAATATGATCCACGCAATCAAATGCCTTTGATAGGTCACAGAAAAACCCAATAGCGTTCTGGGATCTTTCCCAAGCATCAAAGATATGTTTTAGCAGTAATACCCCGGCATCGTTGGTCGATCAACCACTAGTAAGTCCATATTGTTCATTATGAAAAATATGATTCCTACCGCAATATGACAATAATTGAGTCAACATAACCTTTTCGAATATTTTACATAAAGCTGGTAGAATTGAAACGGGCATATAGTTACTTGGCTCTAGGTCCCTACCGTTTTTAATAAAGGAATAACCTTACTGTATTTCATCAAATCGGGAAAAATACCTTCGTTAACACACCTATTGAATGCATCAGCTAAATGTAGAAAAATTAGATAAATTACCGAGTCTATAACTTTAGTCGATATGTCCCAGAGATCTTCAGTTTTTTTTAATATGTATACATTGAAAAACTTTAATTATGTCTTTTGAATTAACATGATGAAAATTAAATACACTGACACAAACTTTAACATTTTTCTTTAGGAAATCAATAGCAAGAGATGGAGAGGAATTTAATGAATCGGTAGTCTTCCCGAAAAGAATGATTGAAAAGCTTAGGCTACCTCATCTTTGGATTTAATAAGTTTGCCGACTAATTCTAGAACTATATCCTATCATATACATATATTGTTTAACCTTGCCAGACTCTTTATTTATTATACTCCTAGTAGTTTCCTATTTATTTTTAGATTGTATAATTTTATCGCTGTGAAACTTAACCTTAGCAGCTACACATACTTTTAAAAATGTTTTTGAATAATTTTTGACATATTCTATAAAACTGGAGTTAGTAATAAGTTTTCATAGCATATAGCTCATACAAACGAGACCTACTCTTATGAATGCCTACTGTATGATACTGCGTTTGTGTTGCAAAAAATGTTATCAATACAAGTAGACGATGGAGCAGTGATGCGAGTTGGTTCCAAGAAACGATTGATCAAGTTAAAACTTTTAAATAATTCAATGAGTCTTACAGAAGTAGAACAGTTTTGTTCTACTTCTGTAAGCAATGCTAGTATTGACTTCTTTTTTGCCTTTTTTGCTAATGTTATTACTATTACCTAGCATAATAATCACAGTTGTGTATTTGTCAAAGTTGTGATCATTTAATAGTGTAACAATTTGACTAAAAGTAGGTCCTGGATAGCAATAATTGAGTACCCTTTGGTAAGTGGTTAGTTAGATGGTGACCTAACCCTGCACCTATTCTATCAGAAAAAATAACCGTTCTTCAGAATGGCCTGGTGGGAGTTCTGCTAGTCTTAGTGGAATATCGAGGGTGTTGAACTTCAACAGTTGTATTGGAGCAGTTTCGTGTCCTGGCAGCAACACTGGCATACGATCCACGTGTTGGTTGAGTTGACGATGTGGGCTGTGGGGATGGAGTCTGCTTTACCTCAACTAGATCATCCGTTTCACCAAGCTCATCCTGTAGAAGAACTTGAGTAAGCTCTCTATACTCAGTATTCAGCTTCAAAAGTCCGTTAGTTGCGGCTGAAAGTTTATCTAATTGTTTTTGAGTAGATTTTAGGCCTTCACTTCTTGATTGAAGATCAGACTCCAGGTCTTTAACTTGTTCGGCTATATTCACCATTTGTTTGTATAGATTTACTTTTGCCGCTTTTATTTTCTTAAGTGCTTTCGATTGTTTTCTTATTTGGTTGTTCAATTTTGAAAATCTTGGGTCTTGCTGCTTGATATGATAGTTGGGGCCGATTCTAGTTTGTCTATGAATCAAAAATAAAAACTACGGTTATGTGGCATGCGTGAGAAAAGTTATTTGCCGTCATTTCCCCAGACATAACACGCGGTTCCTGAACCCATCACAGAGAATTTTTAATAAGTGTGTAGATAAAGCAGTGTACGTAACTGTACAGAATTAGGCATTAAGACACTCGCCTGTCGGCTCGTTTCATAAACACATTTAACGAGTTCACTTTCATATTTTGTCTTATTTCGTTTTGTACACACACATTATTAGGTATAATTACTTATTAATGAATCTATCTACATTTATGGTTTATTTATATACGTGAAAAATCTTGTGCAAACCTATTTACCTATTATTTTAATAACATATTATTATTGGCATGTGCTACCCACTGATCGGTTTGAAGTTTTATCTTACCACTAAAAAAAGTATTGATACTTAAATCTGTACAATGTCTAAATTATTTATGTTTGGAGTCGGTGCCACATAAGGAACGAGAAATAAAGAAATACCTGGATTCTAATGCTATACAGTAAGTATCCATGTGTGATTGTACTTCACATGAATTATTAAGATTTGGTAGTAAATATAACTATCTGAACGTCACCTCCATTTGCCTCTATGCAACACATGCGCCGGAGTTTTATTGGGGTAGACGCTTGTGCCAGAGAATACTCAAAAGTGAACCAGTATAACTTATATTATGTAGGTACTTCTATGTGTCAGAAAATACGATTTGCATTTGTAAGTAAGTAAAGGTTAGCTGGAAGAAATCTGTTTGTGGTATAAGCTCGCCTTTGTACAGTAACGTTTTATTTCTTTGTTAAAAATAATAGTAATAATTTGTTTTGTGGTATAATATTCTGTTTACATGCAAACATACATAAGCCATACTGAAATCTATTATACTTGCTTATTAAGCCTGATTCGATAATATAGATGTAGATACATAGTTACACAAAATTTTGATTCAAGCTTCATCTTTCCACTTCCTCATAAAATTGGTATGTCGGCATTTTCGATTTTCATGGGATCCCTTCAGCAGATTCTGACTTAGTGACAATGGGACCACCACGAGAGTGCATCCTTTCAAACAAAAAAGAATTTTTAAAATCGGTCCACAATTGACGGAGAAATCGGAACACATACATAAAACATATATACAGCCGAACGCGTAACTTCCTACTTTTTTTATTCGGTTTAAAATAGATGTCGTATTGGTAAATCGCAAAGAACATTACAAAATTTTAATTAACAGAAATTTCTATTGGTATATATTTAATGAGGTATGACATGATGTTTTGATGTGCTGTGTAAGGTGTATTGCTTTTTATTTAATGTATTGCAGCTCAAGTATTTTCAAAATTACGCTCTGTTGGTGCAGCAAATAAAAAATACAATAATAAGGATGAAAATTGAAATAGAAACGTGTGCGAATACAAAATAAGCAAAGCAGAAATGAACGGCCGTGCACTCTTGCCAGTGAATGGCTGTATTGTAAAATGTATTACTTATACGAGTAGGTACTCCAAACGCTCCAATTACATAAACGTTTAAGTGAACATAAACCATCAACGTTCATAGAATACCGACGAGCGTTCTTCCGCTACAGAAGACTTGAACGATATTTAATTAAAGTATTTCAATAGGAAGGTTTTATTGTTCGTTGTCAACTCGAGCAAGTCGTGCTTCGTGTGGCGCGTGATGGACAACGGGTGACGTCGCATGAACGCGCGCACGCGATTCATCGTCAGATGACAGTTGACAAATAAGAAATTTCAATACATCGGGGAGTAAAAAGGGAGGGAACAGGAAGAACTACAAACGAATACGTCTCCGCGACGCGTGATGTGTGTCGCGCGGGCGCGGCGGTTGCGATGTCCGTGTCGTGTCGTGTCGTGTCGAGAGTGTTCTCGTTAGTGGTAACGAATCGAATACCTACAATAATAAATATTTATATGTTCGCATGTCGATATGCCATTCCCGATATACATCTTGCGAGATGTCATCACCGAGTTTTACCTCGTCGCCATTAATAATTAAGTAACCACGGAAATGCGGCCTATTCTAATAGTCCCTACCGGCGGTCCCCCCTGGGGGGACAAGTGGATTTTTTCCACTCTTCCCTACCACACCGTCTCTGGTTGGAACAAGTAGTATTTCATTTCCACTTATGCCTATTAATAAAATCTCTTGACGTGTACGGTACAGTTTCGACAAAAATATTTAATAATGTAATATAATATAATATTGAAAAATATTTAAAATATCTTTTTGATAGATAATTAGCACTGTTCACAATTTTTGACCTATACATATTAAATTTTTTTTCGAAAATATAGACTATTTTAAGACACTAATTTGAATATTTTATCATTTCGTAGGTTATTATGATTTTTTAAAAATTTTGTAAGTTATTTATTTGGTGACGTCATCAATGGCTCTATAAATGTTAACCTTTGCGGCAGGGAATATTTAAAAAAAGTAAATTAACATCTCTCAAAATGTCAAAAACGAAATTCTAACCTATAGATGTATATCGTTACTTTGTGTTCTCTGGTATTTTTTAAAGTATTGGGGTTTTATAGTTCTACTATTATCGCACGCGTTTTTGTTTCTTCTTGTTTTATTTAGTGTAGTTATATGACCGACGGAATCATGAACTTTATAAAAGCTGAGTCTCGTAAATTGCCAAAAGTCGAAAATGTAATGATTATGGAATACATTTATTTAAAATAAGCTTAATGTAGCACAAATAACAAGAGTAAAAATCGTTCCAACGTTGAAACATCTACATAGATTTAAAACTAAATAGCTGTTGCGTGCGTCGGAAAAATGGAGCAAAGTAGTCACCACTTGGTACCCACGTGATGGAAAACGTAATACAGGGTGTCAACATCAAAGATGGGAGGATGAGCTGAAGCTAACTGCAGGACCATGTTGAAAAAGAGGAAAGGCACTGGAAAGGTCTGGATGAGGCCTATGCCAAGAGGCACGCTGAGTTAAGAAATACTCATAGTGTAAAAATTTAAATGCAACGTAAAATTGTAATGTAAAAATATTTGTAACTCGGCTTAAAAAGGCTATGAAGTAAGATGAAAGCCATTGTGAAATGAAAACTTTATGCAGCTTCTTCATAATTAGATGAGAAATATCTATGGTAGTGGTCGTATATTAAAATGAATATTATAAATGTGACCAAATGTGTTACTGATTTCATAAAATTGATTAAACATTACTGCTCATTCGTTATTAAAAAATCCCATTGGCCAGACTAGTCTGACCAACGGGAAACACTGGTTAAATATATCTCGTGAGTGAGTAGTAATCTTATGTCAATTCTGACAATTTCAAGTGCTATTTGCTTTAAGGAGAAATAAAAGTATTATTAATTAATATACGTATTTATTTACTCCATGATCTAAATAACAGCGTGCGCGAGCGCGAGCGGACGTGCGCAGAGAGAACGGAGCGTTGTTTGTTTGTTTATCATTATTACCTACATTTTTTATTCGTACGAATCTGATAGAAAATGGGTACTAAGTGTAATGGATGTGATTCGGTGATATACGATATTTCGTATATGGAGTGTTCGCAAGAAAACTGTAAGAAACTTTACCATTTAAAGTGCCTTGCAATTACGGAAAAAACGTTCGAATTGTTTACACAAGAGTATAAAAGTGATTGGTGGTGCCCCGAATGTGTACGAGATATCCCGAAACGTGGTAATTCAGACACACCAGTTCGAGGACTTACAACGATGAATCAAACGTTTACTCCGAATGCCTTTGTAAGTACTCAGCGTGGAGGTAGCTGCCGCAATAACGAGTTACAAACGGATGATGATGAGATGAAAATACTGGCTGAGATAAGGGAGTTTCGATTGGAAATGAGGATGAAGATGGTGAAGCAAACGGAAGAGTATGAAAGCCTCAAGAATAGGTTCATTTCCACAGAAAGTGAATTACAGAAACTAAGAAGCATGTTGGAGGTAGTTCAAGAAAAGGCTAATAAGGTAGATACATTAAAAATTGAAATAAAAGAACTCAAAAAGGAAAACGAACAACTGAGATTAAAGAAAGGGTGTGAGTATGCCAAACCGCAAGGATCACCGCAAGCAATAAAATCATTTGCAAATGTGACAAAACACAGTATAGCCCAAGCGAAACTCGACCATAACAGCGCTTCTAGAACGGCGTCGCAAGGTAAGGCCATGGAAATCGCGGTCGTACCGATGGAAATTCAGTTAGAAGAAAAAAATAGTAATGAACAGAGAGATACACAAGAAAGCCAGGAAAATAAAAAAAAAAGTGAAAATGAGAAATGGACAACCGTTACAAGAAAAAGTAGATACCAAAATAGTCAAGTAAGAAGGGGAGATAACATCGGTAATTCCGATATTCAAGGTACAGAGCGGAAAAAATTTTTACACGTCTGGCGTCTCAAAAAAGAAACTACGCAAGAAAATATGGAAAAACATGTGAGAAATATATGTGGTAAAGAAGTGGATTTAAAGGTAGATAGAATCAAACATAAAAGTGAAAGGGATTATGCATCCTTCATTATAGGAGTCCCAGAGAGCCAATATGACTTATTATGCCAATCAGATAAATGGCCACTAAATATCGAATTTTGCGAGTGGGTGTGGTTTCGCAAGTCAAACAATAAGCCCAGAAGTCAATAAAATGTCGGCCATTGAGATTCTTTATCAGAATGTAAGAGGACTTCGTACAAAATTAGAGGACTTCTGTGTAAACGTGTCCTTATCGGAGGCAGATTTATTTGCCATAACAGAAACGGGTTGTAATGATTCAATAAAAGATGCCGAACTAGTGCCCCCGGGATACAAAATAATTAGATGTGATCGCGCAGATGGTCGAAAGCAGGGAGGCGCGTGTTTAGTGGCCATACCGCGTTTCGAGCTGCGACGAGCGCCGATCCTGAGTGACGTCATCTTAGACAATCAGGTGTTTGAACTAGTCGCTGCAAGTGTTTATTTACGAGACAGATTTTTATTTTTATGTTGTGTAATTTATATTCCGCCGAAGAGTAGTGAGACTGATTACATGGTAATGTTTAGGTTAATAGAACAATATTGTAATAGTTATAGTGACGTATTAGTTGTAGGTGATTTCAACTTGTATTCCGCTTCGGTGACGGTAAATAATTATTTTGAGTACTTTATAACGTATTGTGGATTCACTCAGAGCAACAAAGTAGAGAATAACATCGGTCGGAGTTTGGATTTAGTGTTGAGTACGGGGGACAGTGACAGTGTGAGCGTAAGCGCGGCGACGCCGCTTGTGCGGCTCGACCCAGCGCATCCCGCGCTTGGCGTGCGCGCGCAGCTCGCACGGCGGTCTGAGTCTGCGGCTGGCGGACCCCTCTCGCGCCCCGGTCCCGCGCCTTCAGCGAGCATACCAACGGCACCAGTAAGATGGAACTTTCATAAGGCCAACTTTGCGGTATTATATTCGTCCATTGCAAGTATAGATTGGTCTCCAATTATGAATTTAGATTTAGAGGATAGTTTAGACTATTTTTATGATACAATCAATTCGATAATCAGTAAGTGTGTTCCACTGAAAAAACAAAATAGGGGATCTTCAAAGTTTATATATCCAGTCTGGTATACTAGTAATATTATTCAGGACATTAAGTTCAAAGCGTTACTTCATAAAAAATACAAGGCGAGCGGTTTAGATACAGACTACAAAGCCTTTTCGGAACACAGGGCTAAAATAAAAAATATGATAAAGCTAGCTCATAAGCAGTATAGTGATCGTGTACAAAATCACTTACTTAAACAACCTAAAGCATTCTGGAATTATATAAAAGATAAAAGAGGTAACAGGAGTTCGCATAGTATTTTAAAAGATGGGTCGGTTTTAAGTGAAGATCAGTGCGCCGGGGAATTCGCTAGGTACTTTGAGTCGGTGTATAGCACAGTCCGGGCTCGGCTGGACGCGGGCGCGAGCGCGGCGCGCGCCGGCGGCGGCAACGCGGCCGCGCGAGTGCACCTCGAGCGCCTGGAGATTGGAGAGGTCGACGACGCGCTGCGCCGGCTGAGGCCCAAGACCTCCTCGGGGCCGGATGGGATACCGCCTTTTGTATTCAGGGACTGTCGAGCGGTACTAGCCAAGCCTTTACTGCACATTTTTAATTTATGTTTAAGCTCCGCAGTGTTCCCGGAGAGATGGAAAGTCACTCGAGTCGTCCCGGTTCCGAAGGGGAGGGCGTCAAGTAGTATTGAGGGGTACAGGCCCGTGGCAGTGCTGTCGACGCCTGCGAAAGTCTTGGAGTCAGCCATACACAAGAGCCTGTACGAGCAGGTGAGTGGGCAGCTAGCGGACGAGCAGCACGGGTTCCGTGCAGCGCGTAGCACCACCTCCAACCTCCTTAATTACATGGCGGATGTCGTTCCGGCTCGGTCGTCGGTTGTCGGTGGACAGAGGGGTGCAAGTAGATGCCGCCTATTTTGATTTCAAAAAAGCTTTCGACCTAGTCGACAATGACGTACTGCTGGATAAATTAGCGAGCGTCGGCTTCACCCCTCACCTTCTGCAACTGTTCGCCAGTTACATGGCCGAAAGACAGCAGTATGTGGAGTTTGCTGGGCACGTATCGGATCCGTATTTTACAAGATCTGGCGTGAGTCAGGGCAGTAACCTTGGGCCCCTGGAATTCTTGTTAATGATTAATGATTTGCCAAGCGTAGTAAGGGAGGCCAGGTGCTTATTGTTTGCGGACGACCTCAAACTGTATCTGCCTGTAAAGACACCAGAGGACTGCCAGAGGTTGCAGAGCGACATTGACAGGGTGGTAGCTTGGAGCGAGAAAAACAGATTACAGTTTAATACCGCTAAATGTGAGGTCATGACTTTATCTCGCGCGCGAAATGTTGTCATACACAATTATGCGATTGGGGATGTGGCTATGCGGAGGGTTTCAGAAGTAAGAGATCTGGGTGTCCGGCTGACTACTGGTTTATCTTATGGCGATCATATTACCCACATATGTAAAAAAGCATATCGCAATTTAGGGTTTGTACTCAGAAGAGCTCAGGGGTTTACAAACACTGCAGCAATTATTTCTTTATATAACGCATTAGTCAGGAGTCAGCTGGAGTGTAACGCAGCTGTATGGTCGCCACAAGAAGCGAAGTACAAACTTATGTTGGAGAGGGTACAGAACAAGTTTATTAGGTATATGTACTTAAAACAGTATGGAGTCTATCCTTTTTATCCGCTGCGATATCCTAATTTGTTTATTCTGGGAATGGTGGGGTATAGCGAGCTAAGGGTCAGAAGGGAGTTTGCCTTGGTTTGCTATATCCACAAGTTGGTGAGGGGGAAAGTTTACAACGCGGAGCTCCTTCTCCATGTTCAGTTTAGCGTACCAAACGAGTACGCGGGGCGGCGACGCAGGCCGCCGCTGCTGGCGCTGCCGCGAGCGCGCACCAACCTGCTGGCTGGGGCGCCGCTCACGCGCGCTTTGCGCACTCTCAACGCGGTAGCCGAGAGAGTGGATATTTTTACGTGTGCTCTGAGTGATTTCTCAAAAACTGCATTATTTATAATAAGTTATACATGAATAAGTTACGTATATTTAGGATAGTACATTAGATAATAAGATAGTTACGCTATCGAATTAGGTTAAGTTTACCTGTAATGTTAGCGTAAGAGAAAGATAAATAAATAAAATAAAAAAAAAAACAATATACTTGAATCACACTTTTTTACCTTTCGACAGTTAACCAACTTTCTTTAGTGTTGGTACCTTCTTTAAATAATCGACATTATACATTATCATAAATATTATAAAGGTGTCATTTAATAAAAAAAAAGAACTGTCATGTAAGAGAAAAATTGAGTAATATTTAGGACAAACTCACAGGACATTGGCGAAATCGCCATTTTTTTTTTGTATAATTTTTGTAATAATACTAAACTACCGTACATATGTAGTTATTTTTACTTGACATTGGCAAAATCATTGATTATTTCGATGGAGCCATAACATTTAAAAGAAGAAGAAGAGTAATATTTATAAATTTCACATTCTATTAGAATTTAAATAAGATTTTTGAATTATGAAACTGATACTGGCGATGATCTCCATAATTTCTATATTATTCTTATAAAACTGTTGCTGGCAAAACACAGCAGTTAAAAAAATGGCAACCAAGTTCTCTTTGGTAAAAAGGTGTGCATTGATTTTAATTTGTATATAAAATGTGCTGATATTAGAATTATAATTTATTAAGAATTCAGTCATTACAGTCACTCTTTATTAAAGAAAAATCGCATGCAATTAGTGCACATATTTGTAGTGGAGTGTTGTTTATGCAGTGAAAATTTCAACATCGAAATCATTTCAACATTTGAATAACTGCTTACTTTAAATACAAGTGGCAGGTTTTTTAATTTGTTTTGAATGAAAAGTGCAAATTAAATTAAAAAAAATACCAAAATTTTCTATACTGATCAAAATCCTTATTGCAAGTTTAGTTTGAAAATTCAAGGTGATCACTTATCCTTTATACTGAATCAATTCGTTTTGTTTTAAACAAAGTTACAATAAGACATGAATATTGTTTAGACAATCATAGATACATCTTAGGTGTTCTGAATATCTGTCTAACAATATGTTTTCTACTTTTTAACACTGTTTTTGCTTTGTCCATAGCAAAGTTTATTCTTCCATTTCGGATGTAGAACCAAACAGAGAAGGAGTAGCTGTTGAAGAAACTTCTCGAGAAGAAAGTATTTCAGCTGTCGTCCTAGCACTTGTTGTTTCCCTTATTCTATAATTTGTACTCCTGTCAACCATTTTTACTTCACACTTTTTTGCAACGTGTGTCTAAAAAGTAGATTGGATACTTCTTAATGCAATCAACAAGATTTTTCTTATAAGAATGCTTCATAGCACAAGAATCATATAACTAAATAAACTTTACAAGTAATTTGCAAGTCGGAGACGTATTGGGGACTACACAAAATCTCCATGTTTTCTTTTTTTGCTGTTATGCTGATAATAGGTTGGAATAGCTGTTTTTGTAATTCACTGTCTTTTGATTCACTTGGATGTTGAAAACATATTATTAATAGCTTTATATAGTATACAATAGGTAAATTTACAATCATAAAAAATCAACCTATTGAATTCATACCTCATTTAATATACTGATTGCGCAGCTTGACTGTGCATTTAAGTTTTTGCTTAGATTTCATAATTTTTACTTTAAAACACTTCACCAAATCTCCAGTCGGCTATAAAACTAATAGAATATTATTACCTCGAAAATTTCACAATGGTACTAACAGTGAAAAGAAAGACAAAGTGTTGTTTTGTACAGGTTTATCAACTTACTTCAAAGTGATCTTCACAACTATAATTGTAAGTCAATGTTCACAACACTAAATAGTGTAAACTTTGTAGTATTGCAATTTTCTCTAATATGAACAAAGATTTTGTTTTGGTTATTTATTGAACCATTCTCGTAGGTATGAACAAAACACTTTCTGTATTCCATAGCTATGTTATATTTGATATTTTGTTGTATTCCATGGCTGTGTTATATTTGATATTTTGTTTCCCGGCAGCGAAATAAAAAATTGTAAAGATAGTAAGGTTACGTATACAAACGTGAAGTGACATTTAGTTTTTTTTTGTGTTTTTGCTTTGCATTACGCACGGATGTAACCTATTCTCCGGTTAAAAAAACCGACCTCAAAAGTTATTCATCACTTAGTTTGCCACCCTTAGAGCTGGAATATTTTCTTGAAATTTAAATGGGACCACATCTGAGGTATCCTCTTTCTAACAAAAAAAATCTTCAAAATTGGTTCACAAATGACGGAGTTACCGCGTAACATACATAAAAAAAATATACAGACGAATTGAGAACCTCCTCCTTTTTTTGAAGTCTGTTTAAAACATTATAGAGCCACTGATGACGTCATTGAATGTCAAATAAAGGCCAATACTATTTTTTGAAAAATATGAAGAAACACTTAGAAAAATGTCCTTCGATCCGGTCGGATTCGAACCGACGTCTTCTTGCATACCGTGCCAGACGCTATACCAACTAAGCCACGGAACGAACCAACGGACCTCACGAATTTTTCTATGTGCTTGCATCGTGTCTTTGTACTTGGTCTTTCAACGACTTTTTAGTCGTAGCGCCATCTATAAGAAATCTATGACAGATTTATCACCCAGTTAGTACCTTTACAGCTACCAGTCCTGGCGAGAGATGTCGCTATTCACTGTATTAATTAAATTTTTTATTGAATTGATATTCAATTATTTTTTGGGAAATTACTCCACTAGTTTGTTATAATTATTAATACAAAGATCGAACACTTAGAAAGGGAACTAGACAAGGGTAACAAAACTGTGGGTATTTTTCTAGACCTAGCGAAGGCTTTTGATACAGTTTACATCCCTGTGCTGTTACAGAAGCTTGAATCGCTTGGTATAAGGGGCATACAGCTTAAATTACTCGAAAACTACCTGGAGGACCGATCCCAATGTGTTAAAATAGGTGACATTCACAGTTCTGATCTGAAGTGCACTTCATTTGGAATTCCTCAAGGAAGTATTTTAGGACCAACACTTTTTCTGATTTACATTAATGACCTTTGTAACCTAGATTTACAAGGTGGAAAGATCATATCCTATGCTGATGATACTGTTCTACTCTTTTCTGCAAACTCTGACAAGGAGGTATACGACTATGCACAGCGTGGATTCAATATAGTAAATAACTGGCTCCAACATCATTTGCTAACACTAAATACGGATAAAACTTGTTTTATGCAATTCCATATGCGGAAATCAAAGTCATTTATATCTAACCCTAAACTGTATGCTCACCATTGTTTTGACCCTACTAACAACCTGTGTAAATGTCCAGACATTGCTATTACTAACAAGATAAAGTATTTAGGTGTTATATTAGATGACATCCTATCCTTTAAACACCATATCGAAGCACTAAGCGCCCGACTCCGTAAGTTAATGTTTGTGTTTAAAAAACTGCGCGTTTCTGCTGATTTTAAAATAATCAGGCAAGTTTATTATGCATTATGCCAATCATTAATTACTTACTGCATTACATCATGGGGTGGTATAGCTAAAACTACTTTACTAATCATTGAAAGAGCCCAGCGAGCTGTCCTAAAGGTTTCTACCTACCGCCCTTTCCGTTACCCCACTGACCTTCTGTATAAGTCATGTAAAGTATTAACTGTAAGGCAATTATTCATTAAGTCCACAGTCCTCAAACAGCACGTATTGCTCCCATATATTACTGAAAACACTAATAAAAGACGAAAAGATATTGTCTGCCCCAAAATTATATCATCAAAACATACTTTTATTTCAAGATTTTTTGTGTTTCTTGGACCATTTTTGTACAATAAATTAAACGCTAAATATTCCATTTATAATTTCTGTTGCTTTAAGGTAAAGAAAATTCTCCAAGAAGCTCTTCAAAATATGTCCTATGAGGATACAGAGAATTTATTTATTATCGTAAATTAAATGTTGTCTTGTTTAAGTGTACATTTTTTATTTATTTTTTTTATTTTTTTTAACGGCAATTTTTAATTTAATTGTTTAATTGTATTTCATAAGATTCTCCTAAAAAGTATTTATAATATTAATAGTATCCACATTTATAATTAGTAGTACTTTTTACCTGAAATACAGGAATTTCCTAGTTCAGGTACATGTGTTATTTTGCATAAGTAGTCTTTAGTTTTCTCTGTACATTATGTTACTGAATAAACAATTTTTATTTAAAAAAAAAAAAAAAAAAAAAAAAAATTTAAAGCTCTGAGTGGCACTGTAACTGTTGTGAAGAGGCGTGTAGCTTACCATCAGGTGCACGACTTGTTCGTCCCGTCACTTGATATTACGACTTTGTCCCGGATTATACATTTTATATGTATGTACGTATTATCAGAATGATTAGTTAAATGTTTACAATATTGTTTGGGTGCCTTTAAATTAGACGCTCATAGAAGCGCTGCAGTGGTGCCACATACGCGCCACATTTGCAGACTAGATATTGAATGAAAATTTAGAAGTGGCACGGCTGCCATGCCTCAGACGTGCCATTGCAGTGGTTCTATCAGCGTCTAATTTGAAGACGCCCTTAGCAGGTAATAAATACAATGTTTTTAATAATAATCATAATAAAATTTATTTATTGAGACAACTGAGATCCAATCAAATGTTAGTAGGTACAGACTTAAAACTATATTAGTACTTATATTTTACCAGTGACTTTGTATTATTGATTAAGTGCCGCATAATTGGGCACTCATTCCTGTCAGCAACTGTCTTCAGGAGGCTATTGGGGGTGTCACGTATTCTCTTCAGTAGCGACGCCGACTTTTTACGTACAACAGCCGTGAAACTATCTACGCGCGCGTCAGTGAACATGGCTGAGGTACTGCAGAAACGTGACAGCCCCAACAGCGTCCTGAAGGCGTTGTTGTATTGCACGCACAGAGCATTTTGAGAGCACTGAGTGTAGCTACAGAGCGCTAGTGTACATGTATGTGCAGAAAGCTCTAAACTATGTTATCTTAACTGCAGCCGTACATCTGGCGAACCTGCGGGCAAGCATGTTTGCTCTCATCGATAGTGTTCTCCGTTCGCGCTGTATATCCAGGTCATGCTTGAGCTCGCCGGTAACATGGCGTCCCAAGTATTCAAAGTGGCTAACCCTTTTTAATGGAGAACCATTAAGTAGTACAACACGTGCACACGTAGGACTCTTCCTACCGGCAGCTCCAAAGATCATAAACTCCGACTTTTTAATATTATATGACAAGCCATGAGATGTTGCATACGACTCATATACTACAATTAGTTTTCTCAATGCGATGATCGATGGCGCCAGCAGCACCATGTCATCGGCATAGCTAATGTTTAAACAAATTCCGTCATCAAAGCAACCCCCATGCGTGCTGCTGAGTTCACCAATCAGTGCATTGACGTACAAATTGTATAATCTAGGAGATGTTAGTCCACTCTGCCAAACCCCGCATTCCAAGTTATACGGCTTCGAAAATTTGTTCGCCCACTTTCTAACATTCATTTGATTCCGATACCAATACCTAAAAACGTTCGTTAGCTCCACAGGCATGCCCGTGGCACTGAGTTTATCCCATAGGATGTCGTAGGAGACCAAATCAAAGGCACTGGTCAGGTTTTGAAACAGGGACAGTTTTTAAATAAATAGTTATACTTTTCATTGACATAGTTTTATTCTCGACTGTACTTATTAATGGAAACGTTTGGGTAGGGATAGCTGGAAATGAAATGCCACTTATCCCAACCAGTGACGGTATAGTAGGGAAGAGTGGAAAAAAAATCCACTTGTCCCCACGAGTGGGGACAGGTAGGGACTAGCGGAATAGACCGGAAATGCTTCTATGCCAGCCGCTTTGTCGTTTGTCACTTGGCCGAAACAAAAAACGCACAAAACGTTCGTCGCGTCAGATGAGTAAGGGCACATGATTACGTGTGAAAATCTTTGAA
Source organism: Hyposmocoma kahamanoa (assembly GCF_003589595.1). Lineage (NCBI taxonomy): Eukaryota > Metazoa > Arthropoda > Insecta > Lepidoptera > Cosmopterigidae > Hyposmocoma > Hyposmocoma kahamanoa. The sequence continues at coordinate 198,065 of NW_020653856.1, forward strand.
CCCAATATTTGTTTTGAAGTTTCCCAGGCAGGGAAATAACTAATCTCAAAAGCAAGAAAAATCTTTTGCGTTGTGCCATTGTTGTAAAATAAACAAAAATGTACGTAGCGGTAACATTATGACAAAAGCCTACAAACACAAACGAACGCTAAAATTACTCAGCCACAATTGATGGAGACAGCGATGTTTCTTGTGTACAAAAAGAATTCATAAAGAAATCCGTATTTCTGTAAGCTGCAAACGGCGCGATTTAATATGACGTAGGGATGAATAAAAATAATAGCGTTGTAGACAATCGGAGCGAGCACAATAGGGGATGCCATTAGTACATTCGCACCTGCGCCGCGCTGAACGTCGTCGTCCACGTCGCGGCGGTTGAGCCTCCCAGCCATACAAAACGTAGGTTAGGTAGGCTAATTCTTAGCTTCGCCGGGAATTATTTTCTTTTTAGATTAATGTACAGCAACCACTAACCACTAACGAGAACTCTCCAAGAAGCTGAAGCTACGACACAACAAAGTCTCATGTAAAAAGTATAAGCCATAGTAATGTTACATAATTTTCACTCCTCATTGGAAAATCGCGTTGTTGCTAGCTTTTGATTACTTTGATTGATTACTTTCAATGCAGAGTCGCGTTTACCAAATTGTGTTTAACTATGTTTAAGTTACTAAATATGCAGTGTGACGCTGAGAACAATTTTAAATTACATTGACCATGCCACTATCGAGATCGACTCGAGATTGTTTCAAATGCATTAAATACGATCTTCCTTAGGAATTTTTAATTACAGCTTCTCCCTTTTAACAAAGAAAACCCATTAGAGCGCAGTATTTCTCCCCGGTAATCATTATTTTACTCTCGTCATAGAAAGGGGAAGCCAAGGTAGTCCTAATGTTATTATTATTAAGGGAACTATACTGAATCTACGGTACAGCTATCTCAATGGCCCTAAACTTTTATCGATAGCAATAGCAGGCGCGAGTTTCGAACAACAAAAATCCCGCTTAAGCCGCGCCTTTCACAGGCTCTGCTAAATAACAGCGAGTATCTACCGAGCGGCAACTTCGAGCTCAACTGCCTGTGGAGAGGGGTAGCTTCGCGCAATGTACGCACTACGACACCTGCCGAGTCATCTTGTACACATACTAAGGAAATTGCTCTTAGGATCACGCTTAACGTTACGGCAAGACAAGTTAGAGTGAGGTAATTCTCCGGGCTGTGACGCAGCCACAAAACAGAAGTTTGAAATGCGAACGGAACCCAACAAGAGTAATTTGGACAGTCGATATGTCGAAGGTGGTCTTTAAGACAGTTTGATTAGTTGAAAAGTTTGCCGGTGCTCCCCTCGGCGAGAATGCAGAGGGTACACAGACGCGGGAGGAGGGAGGTACGCGCGAATAAATCTCAGGAATTATTAGGATCACGCGCAAAGCTGAACGAAATCTAAGTGTTTCTTCACGGCCCGAGAATAGAGCGAATTTATACAACGTCGTCGAAGGCGTCACAGTATCGCCCGCGGGGGCGTGGCGGAGCGGGGTGCCGGGGCGGCGGCCTGTGGAGCCTTCTAATGTCTGTTTACTCACATCATTCACGACTGTGAGTATTTGTTGGAATAATATTATGACATCACGTTATATATTTTTTCTGTTGTAATGTGACAGAGAAAAACTATTTTTTAAGCTTTTTGAGGAAAACATGCGTATCTTTCTGATTTACCATTTACTCCACTTAATTTAATTTTGTTTACAGGTATTGAAACACATCAATGTAATCACAGGGTTGTTAATTCAAGCCGAATGTCAGTATTTTTCCGCCCCTGTGTTAATGCAAGATGTGTAGGTAAATAATCTAAACTAGAGCTAATTGAACCCTCATCATTCGAGACGAGGCAGCCTTCGAATATATCAACTAGCTCGGAACAACTTGGTACAAAAAGTTCACAAGGTTAACATCAGACGGGTTCTTACTTATCAACATTCTTACATTTCAAACAAATCGCGACGGTTATTATCACGAGTATAATTTTCATTAAAAAAACATTGATTTTAGTAACATAATATTTAAATGATATCCATTATGCAGGCCATGCAAATCTTCTTCGCGTTGAAGTGGAAAATAGCAGTATACGACTTGTAACGTCTCTGGAGCGGATCTCTGAATGGTGCAGAACAAACGTGTGAGCGAGCGGGACAATTCACCAGCTACGATTCTTTTATAACTGAGATTTATTTATCAGACCACCATATGATCTGAATTTCATTGCAAGTGACGCAACGCAATGACTATGAACTATTTACAAACAGTGAAGTGAGTAGTAAGATAATAGTCAGTAATAAATTAGTTAGAGAAAAATTAGAAAAAATAGATTGGTCAGCTTTACTGTTATTATTGTATCCGTTACTTTGATATAGGAAATTAAGTGATATTTTTAGTGCAATTTATAAGGAAAGTGAAATTGTAGTACCATTAAAACGTAAAAGGCTAACGCAACCATGGGTATGTAGTAAGTTATATAATATGATATTACATCCAGATGTTCTATTACACCTTGTAAATTAAATCCAAACAGTATGTGTAGTCGTTAGAATATACGCGTTGCCGAAATAAACTTAATAACCGTGACCATGGGACCTGTAAAGGGCCCGAAACGTCGGTTTGTTTGAAAAAACAAATATACGCGATTTAAATCCGGAAAAATAGTTTCATTTCCTATAAACTTAATAAATTAATAAATAAGGCTAAGAATAATTAATGAATAAGGTATAGACAGAAGTTAATTAAGTGATGTAAGGGTGATATTAGAAAAATATGGTCCAATGGTAATTGATGGCTAGAGAGAAGCAAGACTCATGTTGACAAAATAATTATGAAGTATTTAGGTAAAAAAGATAATTTGTAATATGTACACAGTTTTCAAAAACATTCACGAGCGAAATATTAAGAATCAAACATAATTGTTGCACACATTTTTTTGATAGGAGATAATATGTTAATCCTTCTAATGTTTCGTTTAGATATAATAAAGTCACATGTACTAAAGTTGATAAATATGTTGATAGTTTTAGTATGGAAAAATCGCCTGGCATTGATAGAATACGTGTACAAGACATAAAATATATAAAGAAAGCAATTAGCCCAGTACTGGCGTTATCCGTCAATTTATGCTTAAGTCATGGGGTGTACCCGAGTAAATTTAAAAAAATCAATAATCCCACCAATTTTTAAGCAAGGTAGTCATTATGATTACTCAAATTACAGACCAATTGCAATTTTGTCAGTAATAAATAAGCTGGTTGAGGAAATTGTAGTTGGCCAAATCAGTTCATTTTTGACGAGAATGGCGTTTGGTAAGATGCGCAGCATGGATTACGACCTGGTCGAGGCACCTCTGCGGCATTGGCGAACTTTATGGACGATGTTCACAATAGTCTTGATGCCGGAAACCAAGTTGTGTGTATTTTTATTGATTATAAAAAGGCGTTTGACACCCTAGACCTTGACGTTCCGTTGAAAGCTATGGAGGAATGTGGTATTCGTGGTAAAAACACATAACTGGTTTCGCGATTACTCAAAAAATAGAACAATTCGCACTGTTGTCGGTGATGTGGAGGGTGACGAGTGTGAGATCATAATGGGCATCCCTACTGGTTCCGGGTACGGCCCAGTGTGTAATATAATGCACGTAAACAGCGTGTATACATGTCGCTGAGGTATGTTCGAAGCTTAGAATACTGCTGAACACATTTTATCACCTAAAAACGCTGTTAGATAAACGTAGTCTGCGTATAGTTTATTACGCATTGGTTTATTCTTTGCTGAGTTACGGGCTGAGTTGTTATGGCCGAACCCTTGAAACATACCTCAGCGACGGAAATATCCTACAAATAAAAAATCTTTTTGAAATATTTTGTAAGTCATAAAACCAAGTATAGTTTTATGGGGGACTATGATAAACTAGTTACCTACTGTAAAATATTTATTGCATAAGCAAAAGTACAATACTTGGTCGCTATTGAAAAAGCTATTATACAACTGAATTTAAAATTAATGTAACGAACAAGTATAACACTAGGCGAGCCCGCGAAAATAAATATGTGTGTCCAAGTGTAAATAACTAAATATTATGGTACAAGAACAAGTAGACATCTCTTGCCAATTATTAACCGACTTCAAAAAAAGGAGGAGGTTCTCAATTCGACTGTTTTTTGTATGTATTGAAAGAAAACACTAACGCCCGAGAAGTAATTATTAAATATTTTATTCAGAAATCTTATACATGCATTTTATTTTGGTTCCACATTTTGAATCTGATAGGAGTCAAAATATTTCCTTGTTTTTTACCCGACTGCACATACACGCAGGTATTCTCAAATGAGGTTTCATTACATCTAACATGTATTATCCGTTAAGTCCGGTATTTGTGAACAGATTCTCATGAGTCTTTTTTGTTGGAGAGAGGGTACCTCCATAGTGGTCTCATTTCATTTTGAGAAAATAATCCACCTCTAAGGGTACCTAAATTTTACTTAGGGAGCAATTATTTTAATGGTTGGTTTTGCTATTCTCCAATTCAGGGCGTTTTCTCTCTCAATATATTTTGAGTAGTGAGAACCGATTTTCTCTTTTTATCTAACTGCCTCCGTGGCCGAACGGTTACCATGCCGGACTGCCACGCAGAGGTCCCAGGTTCGATTCCAGGGTCGGGAGAAATGTTTGTATGGCCTACATTTATTTCTCTCGTGAGTTTGGGTGTAATTTGTGGTTGTCTATATGTGTGTCCATGGCACCCGCGACACAGGGTTTCCCTAGTGCGGGGCTATGTTGAGTGTGTGCGTTATTTATTATTATTATTATTTATTATTTATTATTTATTATCTCCTGTGTCAAGTCCCGTATAGTCGCGAACGAGGAGAAACTATATTTCAATAAATCTTAGCAAATATACGTAATTCCACGTACCTTTGAGGTCGGTTTTTTAGTACTGTGTACTTAGATTATATTTAATAAATTCGATTTTTTGAGAGGCAGAGAATTGTTAAGTAAATAAACATTGAAGAAAAAATTGAAACTTATACTTCTTAAAATCATGTAACTTTAGTCAATTCTACACTGTTCTGTTCTGTACTGTTCTGTCTGTTAAATGTACTCATACTATGTATAAGTACTATAGTTTTGTGATTGTGAGTGTAAACTCGCCAACAAACCGCTTTCGCAGTTTGGTGAGAAATTGTATTATGTTCTCTTGTATGCCTTGTTTGTATGAAATAAATAAACACACAAGTCTCCGCCTAAAAATCATCATTGACAATATCAATTTCATAACAGTCTTTTATGTAGTCTGTGGTCTTTGTATATTAAAATGTATCTCTGATAATACTGAGATTTTTGTAGTCAAGTCATGCACGAAGTTAAATACTCGCCTTCGGCACAGTTCCTCCATGGCACCACTTCCCTCATAGGCAGACTTCTCCCGCACTATGTAGATGCATGGTCTTCACCAACACGTTTTTTATGCTTACGTATAAAGTGGAAAATGAGTTGCCTCCGGCCTCTGTGTTTTTCCCTGAGCGCTATTAAGGATCTGCAAAATGACATGTGAATAGGTATTTTTCTGGCCGAAGTGCAACGGCAGCTTACGATTAAGTCTCACGTCTGCTCCTTTGTCCATCAATGTTTAAATAGTTTTGTAGGTTTCTGCATTTTACTTATATACTTGTATATTACTGCGTAAAACTGTAGAGCCAGGCAATATAAGAAAAGCAGTATAAAAAGCTGAAAAACGAACAGAGTGACCCTGCAGCGACGATATCTCTGGAAATATGAATACGAGAGATTGTATTTCAATGTAACTAGTTGAGCTATTAAGCCATACAAATTCAATTAGCGAGATTAAAAGCGAGTCCGCCGGCCGTCGAGTCGGCGGGAGTCCGTCGACTAACGGCAGGAGGGCGGTTGGATAAAGAATTCACTTTAATAAGGAATTGTGCACCTCATTAATTACGCTTCTTAGCAAAATCAGAACTCATCACTCTAAAACAAATGTGAACAACCTATGATCATATTCGAAAGTAAATATATACCAGCTCCGTAAGCGTTGGTGGTTGTCTATTTATTTATTTATTTATTTATTTATTTATTTATTTATCCAAAATTGATTACTATTGGGAAAACGTAAAGGATTATCACTTGACTTATTAAAGAAACTTTAATATAGTACTATGTCACTTTCCATACAATACATACGATGATGAACAAATATATAAAATAAATGAAGAATTATGTAGAATTTCAAAATATAATGAAATCGTTAAATACTTAGAACCGAGAAATGAGCTTAGAAAAAGCAACAAAGTCAACAACGTGAAACAATTGGCAATTATTGTTGTCAATTCTAAGGGTTCATCACTGTTGACATGCATTGCAACAACAGGAGGACCTGTAAATTTTCAAAAACCAAAGATGGCAGACAATCAAAATAGAGATAATACATTCCAATGTACAAAGTATAAATAATAAATATCTAGCCCTGGAGCTTTTAACCAGGGAAACAAATTGCGACATTCTTTACTTGTCTGAAACTTGGGCCAATGACTTACAAATAAATATAATGCATCTTGGAAATTATGAATTGGCAACTTTTAGAAACAGACAACACTCAGCGCATGGTGAAGTTGTAAAAAATTATTTGAAATTCAAAGAAAGGACGGATTTAAATAAGACGTCAGCTGAACTACATTGTGAAGTTGTGGCTATAGAAATAAAGACGAAACCTTATAAAATTGTAATAGTATGTTTATATAGACCAGAGTACAATGTTACGATTTTTGAAAATAAATTAACAACAATACCTACTACACAAAGTAAATAAAGAAAACATGCAGCTGATAGTTGCGGGTGATTTCAATATCGATATTCTCAGTAATAATTCAATTGTAAAATCATTTCATACTATAATTAGAAACTATAATTGTAAATGTCTCATAAACAAACCGACTAGGATCACGGAAACTAGTAAAACCTGTATTGATAATTTCATTGTTAACTCTAAATACAACTGTATCACTGGCTATGTAACTAGACATAAATTATCCGATCATAATGTCATGCAATGTAAAATAATAGTAAATAAGAAATTGTTGACCAAAAATTCCTATTTCGCCCAGAAATGGACTGAATCTAATAAAACGTATTTTTTATTATTATTTGATAAATAAGGATTATAAATTTATTGAACAAATTGTAAATACTGATGACACAAATTAAAAAATTAATATTTATTTAGAAACTATCAAATATTATCTTGACGTAGCTATTCCAATGAGAAAAATATACAAGCTTAACACTAAAACTACTAGGTGGGAGACTAAAGGTATATTAATATGAAAAAACAATCTGTCAAAAATGAAAATTCTTCAATGTACATATCCTTGCCCAAAAAGAAAAACTAGACTGAAAATGTATAAAAAGACTCTTAAAAAAGTAACGATCTCGGTTAGAAAATTTGATTACATGAAAAGAATACATGCATCGAGTAACAAAATAAAAGAAATTTGGAAAATAGTAAATGAACACACTAAAAGAAATATAAAAATAGCAATAATAGATAGAATTAAAACTAAAAAGGATAATGTAGTAATAAAAAGTAAAAAAAATAGCAGATAATTTTAATGAATATTTCACGACTGTAGCACATAAAACCAGTGAAACATTATTTATAAATATCGATAAATATATGTCATACCTACATAAAGTGAAAGAACCTAAACAAACTATCCAATTTTACTATATTACAATGAATGAACTTGATAATTTACTAAACATGTTACTATTTATATTTAACTGCCTCGTCGTATACTTCACCAAGAATCCCTAGATAGAGCCCAAAAGTGCAGTAGTATTTTTTGTGATTTGTCGAAGGCTTTCGACTGCCTAGACATGGCATTCTTATTAAAAAACTAGAATACTACGGCTTTAAGAATAAGGAAGTGAGTTTAATGTAATCCTATGTTTCAAATAGAACTCAGTCTGTAATATGCACGGCATATTTTTATGCTAGATGTATATCTGTGCTAGATTTTTATGTTTATTTTTATTTTTTAGGGGGGTCTGTGATCGACTGTGGACTGCCTCCGGCCGATGTTAAATTTGAAGAAGGAAACACAATAAATTTCTTTGGCGCAGTGGTGCCCTGTCGGAGACAGGGCGCGTAGGCACAATTGTATGACCGCTCTGCGTTGCGTGTTCTACACAGAGAGCTGCAGCGACGTCACAGTGGCATCGGTTCGCTCTACTGTCGCGTTTAAGTGTATGGTACAAGGACGCAATTCCCACGCACACTTCGTTGGCCACTTGAGACACACACAATGCACACGTCGCATTGACCCCTATTGTTTATTATTTTGGATGATTTATTCACTTTTACATTTTATACAAATTTAAAATAAACTTATTAATTACAGTAGGAGATACTATTGTATGATTTGTGAAATTTTGCATTATAATTGAAACGATTGCACACGCAATAAAGAATAATTATGAAAAAGAATGACAAAGACTTCTTGATCGTCAGCTGATCCGTCATGGAAAGAAAAATAAAATTGATATTCATTTCTTGAAGTACTGAGTTAAATAAAGAAGGTGAAGTGTTCAAATGTGCCGTCTTTTCTTTGAAGAAAACTCCTGCTCTGGCTGATTATTATTAGTATTATTTAATGGTATCCGCGTCGCCATGTCCACAAACAATCACCCACGACGCCTAGTTTTTTTCTACAAACAATCCTTATGTTAATATTGTATGTCAACTAGAGTACGCAATGACGATTGTTTAATTTTTATTTAGATATGTCCAAATTCATAATTTAAAATACTACGATTCAAGAGTAAGTAAAAGGTCACAAGAAAAAGAAAAAAAACAATACTTTAACATAACTGTATCAAGTCTCAAACACTTAGTAAACCAACAAGAATGTTTTAAATAAAAACATTTTTTTCATTTGAATTTGCGTGAATCAATAATAGTGTGGCAACTAGATACACAACAAGTTTATCTTTTGTTTCAAATCATCTATATTGTATAAACTCCATTGACTTACAATTATATGGACGTCGGGTCCGCGCTAAAAAGTGTCCGCACTTGTAAGGCGCTACAATCGTATACAGAGCGCCAAACTCCGCTTTAGTCTTCATTTGTTCTACTGACAGCGCGATACTGCGATGACATTACAATTTAAATTTCGAATAGGTTGACTTGGGACATTTTTTTCGTGGTTTTTGTATTAGACCCGTCGTCCATTTATTTGTAAGTCAATGATTAACTCCAATTAATTATAATACGTTTTACATATGTACCTAAGCCGTGGGGCGACGGCTTAAGAATACATTGTCGCCTCCCCATACATGCCCGTGGGGGTCGTAAGAGGCGACCGAGGGCGTCACAAGTGTCCATCTGCTTAGCATTGTGGTAGGCTTTGTGCCGACTGGATAGCGACCACAGTACACACGGCGGAAAACCCTCCACAGTGCAACGCTTTTGCGAATCGCGTTCAGGGATCAGTTGGTGTACATCCAGTGCACGTGGAGTTTTCGGCGCGGTATCTGGGAGGACTGAGGCGGATATTCGCCATGTCACTTGTTGAGGGATATCTAGTTGACCTGCCGCCCAGGGAGACCCGTAGAAACGGTTGTCAGCTGGCCGCCCGCGGTACAGTACAGGGGCCCAATAGGGACTAACTACCCCTAGAGGCTGCCCCACCATGCCGCGCATAATCTTGGGGTAGGTCGTCGTGCCGGTTAGTGACCGGAATATGGGGTCCCGGCGGCATATCCCGGGGTGGTACGGGGGCCCTTCCGTTCGGCGGGTCAGCCGGCTATCCTTCAAAAGATCAATGGCATGTATTGCAGTTCCCCTCGTTTTTCTTCTTCGGTGCGGTGCCGAAAGCTTCAACTCTTCACACTACCGTCCTTCTTACCCACCATGACAGCGCAACATAAGAATGCAGATCGTTCAGCGGTGCCTAATCCCCCCACCGCGTTAATTATTGAGTTCGCTAACATCTGCGGACTCTACTCCAACCTCAAAGCTGTCCACCATCACCTCGAGACAGGCGCACCTGACGGAGACGCAGATCCGCCGTCCGAATGATATGAGTTACTTGAACTACCCCGGCTATTCGCTTGAGGAAAACTTTCAGGCCAAAGCCGAGGTATGTGTATATATTCGTTCGGATGTGTGCTGTCGCCGTCTGCGCTGCCTGGAGGACCCCTGTTTTTCCACTATGTGGATGCTCGTAGAATCTAGTTGTTCAGCTAGAGTCTTCGCGTGCTTATATAGATCCCACAGCGGGGATGCGGAGACAACTAGGCTCTTTGACCAACTGAGCCAGGCGACTCTTGACGCGCAGGCGCAGTTCCCATCTGCGGAGATGGTCGTGTTGGGGGACTTTAATGCTCACCATGAATCATGGTTGAGTTCCCTCAAGACTGACCATGCAGGAAGAACTGCCCACGCTTTCGCTCTCACGCATGACTTGACCCAACTGGTAACCCAGCCCACCCAGGTTTCAGACATATCGGATCATGCACCCTCTTTGCTTGACCTTCTGCTCGCGAGTCACCCTACCTACTATACAGTATCAGTCAGCGCCCCCGTGGGAAGTTCTGATCACTGTTTGGTTGGGTGTAAGGTTTCCCAAATGCCTCCAACTAAGCTGAAGGAGGTCACTCGTCGCATTTGGCACTACTCGTCGGCGGATTGAGATGGTATGCGCGACTACTTTGCGTCCATCCCTTGGTTGCAGCACTGCTTTGCGGGAAAGGATGCCTCAGCAGCTGCCGATGCTGTTGTCGATGAGATTGGAACGGCTATGGATTACTACATACCGTCTTCCAGTGTCATCGCCAATCGCAGAGGACGCCCTTGGTTCAATCGCGAATGCATGGACGCTGTTAGTGAGAAACAGGCTGCATATCGTGGTTGGATCAAGGGTCGTTTATACCGCCTCTCATACCAATCTGGTAACGTGCCCCTAGCTTGGAGGGAGGCTAACGTGCAACCTATCCCCAAGAAAGGAGATCGGTCTGAACCGACAAACTATCGCCCAATAGCTGTCACTTCAGTGGTCTGCAAAGTAATGGAGCGGATTCTAAATATCCAGATAATCGTATCTGGAACGTAACTCCATTCTTAATGATCGACAGTACGGGTTTCGGCCGAACCGATCAACGGGTGACGTTCTAGCGTATCTAATGCATCTCTGGGGTGAATCTATCGACAAACAGGGCGAAACCTTAGCGATAAGTCTGGATATTGCTAAGGCCTTTGATCGGGTCTGGCACCGTGGTCTCCTTTCCAAGCTTCCGGAATATGGTCTTTACGGCCGCCTTTGTGAGTGGATCTCCGGCTTTCTGCGCGAGCGAAGATTGCGTGTCCTTGTTGACGGAGGCACTTCGCGGCTCGTGACAGTTAATGCTGGGGTGCCACAGGGCTCCGTGCTGTCGCCCACGCTGTTCTTTGTTGCCTTTTGGCAACATTCATTGCTATGCAGATGATAGCACAGTGCACGGTTGCTATTATAAGCAATCGTCAAGCAGCCAGGAGGACCCTGAGAGAAACCGGGAAAAACTTGTCGCTGAGCTCAACCATGTTTTGGAACATATATCGTCGTGGGACTCCCGAAACTTGGTTGAGTTCAACGCCAAGAAAACCCAGGTATGCGCGTTCAGCTCCAAAAAATCCCCATTCCTTCCACTTCCCCATCTTCAGGGTACAACGCTGACGCTGCAGGACAAGCTCAGCCTACTGGGGATGAGCATCCGGAAGGACATGAGCAACAAAGAGTATATAGAGAGCGTCATCTGTACCGCGTCGCGCAAGATTGGCATCCTGAACAAGGTGCACCGATTTTTTACTCCAGAGCTGCGATACCTGTTGTATAAAGCTGAGGTCCGAAGCAGCATGGAGTACTGTTCGCACCTTTGGGACGGCTCTGCCAAGTACTTGCTCGATGCTCTAGATGGACTGCAGCGCAGTCCAGCGCAGTCAGCAAAATGATAGTGACGGAGTGAAGATATTTGTGTTTTCCATCCGTTACTCTCATCTCTGGACTGTATTCGCACTTTCCATCAGGCGCGGTGCCGTCATTTTGCCGAGTCACAATAAAAAATAAAAAAAAACCTGATTCCACAATGCCGCTGTAATTCGAAATAATGCGGTGAACTGCAACACATCCACACTTGTCGGATTCCGATCATGATTAACGGTCATGCAATATTGGAGGGAAGGGTGTAAGAGTGAGTAAACCGTCAACAGTGCTTTACAGCGCAACCTTTTACTTATTTCTTACAATATTCTAACGACGGTTTTATTGATGCGTAGATAATCAAATTTTACATTCAGAAATGGTATGATCTTCAATTTTAGATATTGTGAGTGACGATACTATTATAATAGCAGTGCTATATATACAATACTAAGTGTCTATTTATATTACGAGTCATGTTAAGGGTCGGAGTAATTCGAATTATGACCTTGTATATTATGGTACCTGCATTGTAACCCGACCTTTCCTCAATCTGACCGGCTTTGTGGACGTACGGAATGGGCACGGACAAAGCGCTAGCTGCGCGTCCTTCCTGCGCTTACATCAACCGCCTTCGGCGTGCATCGTGGGTCTAATTGGCTGTTAACTTCATTTGTGCGAAGCTAACAAGGCAATAGATTTCTGTTGTATATTTTATGTGTTGTCGTGACAAATTTTCGCATTTGTTCTATTTGTAAACTTAAAACATCCTTACTGTTCCAATCTACACACATCAAAAGTGTCTAGGGATCAAGTACGTTTAAGAGTATTGCTGCAATTAGGGTTAATTATATTAACTTTTTTGTATCGCTATTGATACTTTTAGTGAGTTTTAACATTTAAATAAGGAATATTGTTTAAAATTCGATAATAAGAAGAAAATCGATTGTCAATGTGGTTTTGTACAAAAATGAGTTATAGCGTTTTGACAAAATCATTACAATATCTGCATCGGAACCGAAATAATTTACATTATTATGGAGAGACGACATCATTTAACCCGAGAAGTGATGATGCGAGCCGTCGGAATGTTGGAAGCTGGTTCCAGGCAACGTGCTGTGGCTTTCACTCTTAACACTACACAGAGCGTCATAAGTCGCCTCTGGACGCGCTATCGCATGACGGGCAGCGTGGCCGAGCGACATGGAGGACGATCTCGCATCACGACTCGCAGACAGGACCGGTATATCCAAAATACTGCTCGACGGAATCGTACCATGACCGCCATGATGTTGGTTACGAGACTCCACAGCTCCTCAGGCTTGCTAATAAGCGATCAAACAATCCGAAATCGTTTACGTGAAGTGGGTCTGCGATCCCGAAGGCCGCTCAGAGTTCCACCTATTGCACCCTGCAATCGCAGGACCCGTTTACGTTGGGCTCGCGAACACAGAAACTGGGAGGAAGAAGACTGGCGCTATGTGTGCTTTTCGGATGAATCCCGCTTCGGTATGAGACCGGATACAAGACGTAATCGAGTTTGGAGAACATCTGGACGTCATGAACGTTTGAGATATTGTCAGGAAGTTCATCCATATGGTGGGGGAACAATAATTTATATGGGCCGGTATTTGGATCGGCGGAAGAACCGATCTCATTTGGATCAGGGGTAACCTCAATGCTCAAGTTTACGCAGAGAGGATTGTTTCAGATGTTATCATCCCTTTGCGAGGCCATTTGGGTGATTCATTTCAACTAATGCATGACAACGCACGTCCACACACGGCTAGAGTCGTAACACGCATTCTCGCCGAAGCTCGTATCAACGTTCTGCCGTGGCCTGCTCAATCGCCAGACCTCTATCCAATTGAGCACGCATGGGATATGCTTCAAAGGAGAGCCGAGTATGCATACCGTACATACTCTACAACAATATTTTGACTTGTTACAAAACACATGGGCGGCCATTCCTTAAAGTGATTTTGATGAACTCATCTTAAGCATGCCAAATCGCTGTAATTGTGTGATTCGTGTTAATGGTGGAAATACAGATTATTAATTTTCTTATCTTTACAATAAAAATGAGCAAAATCATCATTTTCGCCATTTTTTTGTCATTTAATTGACGCCGTTAATTTGAGTTTTTTCCCACAATTTTCAAAAACATCAATTTTAGTTTATTTTTATTAAATATAGGGGTAAACGGTTAAATAAAACATAAGCATTAAAGTAAGAAGTCGTCCTGGAAGACTGGATTTGGTAAATATTGCTTGAATAATTTTTATTTCAAAAATATTCACTTGATCCCTAGACACTTTTGATGTGTGTATTTCACATACCCATAATGACGTTATGTTTTGTTTTGATATCAATAAGTTTCTAAGAAATTTCAATATTTTTGAGAATAGTTTACGTTTACCCTTAAGGTATCCGAGATATATTGCTAGTTTACTAGCTTTTAATATTAAAGACGCTGTTATAGAAGATATAACACAATCCCATGACAATGCTGCCTCTGTGGCCGAACGGTTACCATGCCGGATTGCCACGCAGAGGTCCCAGGTTCGATTCATCCAGGTTCTAGTCGGGAGAAATATTTGTATTATCTACAAATTATTTCTCTCGTGAGTTTGGGTGTAATTTGGGGTTGTCTATGTGTGTGTCCATGGCACCCGCAATACAGGGTTTCCCTAGTGCGGGGCTATGTTGAGTGTGTGCGTAATTAATAATTAATTTAAACAAAATGCTCCTACAACACATGCCTGTAGCAACAATCTACTTATTAATAACCAACATTTAAACTAGAAAACACGACAACAGAAAAGTTATCAAAACATGCCAAAAAAGTTTTGAAGTGTTGACTCCGCCCAAATTTGTGAAACAAATATATGCCTGAAGTTCGCGTGACATGCGACAGGAGATGTTGAATTTTGCGCATTAAAAGTACCAAATTCGTTTTAGCGGAATAACTCTAAAACTAAAGGGATTTTAAAAAATCCGTAGTGACAGTTGTCGTGTCGTGTGACAGCAGGAAATACTGGATCCCAAACTGGTGGTACGGAGGAATCATCTGTTGAAATTAGGATGTTTTTTAATTTCAATGGCCTCTCGCAGCATCCTGGGTAGATAACGGACTTCTTTTGCAAGGACCTGGGGTTTGTCAAACTTCATTGAATGTTTAGGTTTATCCATGACATGCTCGCAGACTGCAGACTTGTTTACGCGACGGTGTTTGACATCAGCTATATGTTCTTTGACGCGGGTACAAATACTTCGCTTTGTTTGTCCAATATAAGAGAGACCGCAATCACAGTCAAGCTTGTGAACTCCTGCATCTTGTAAAGGGATGTTACATTTCACGGGTCTCAGGAACTGAGAAATCTTCCTCAGGGGCTTGAAACAGTATATTGTAATTAAAGTGAAAAAATAGGATGGTTTGCATCAATATTAGACATGACTGGTTGAAGACTGTACCACCTCAGTCAACCGTGACCATGGGGCCTGTAAAGGGCCCGAAGCGTCGGTTTGTTTGAAAAACAAATATACTATTTAAATCCGGAAAAATAGTTTAATTCCCAATATTGACAATAGTTTAAATTTCTTCTCCCATTTGCCGGAAGTTCCAAATATTTTATACAGCACGATATTTAATTACATTAAACATGAATTTGACAACGTGTTTACATCGAAAACACTAACTTTCTATAGGGAGACTAAATTCAATGACCGGGCAACAGTAGGCATTCATAAGAGTAGGTCTCGTATGTATGAGCTGTATGTATGAGCTATACGCTATGAAAACTTATAATACTTATTCCAGTTTTATAGAATATGTTGAAAATGATTCAAAAATATTTAAAATGTATGTGTAGCTGCTAAGGTCACAGCGATAAAATAAATCTAAAACTACTTGGAGTATAATAAATAAAGAGTCAGGCAGGGTTAGACAACACAGTAGATATATAATTCTAGAATTAGACGGCCAACTTATTAAATCTCAGGACGAGGAAGCCTAAGCTTTAGAATCTTTCTTTTCGGAAATCGCCGTGAATACTACAAAATCATTAAATTCCTCTCCTACTCTTGCATGCATTCATCTCCTAAAAAAAATGTTAAAGTTTGTTGCAGTGTATTGTCATCATGTTAATTCACAAGACATTAAAAATGAACATGTTAAAAAAAAACTGAAGATCTCTGGGGTTATCGACTTAATTTAAGGACTCGGTAATTTATCTAATTTCCTCACATTTAGCTGATGCATTCAATAGGTGCGCTGACGAAGGTATTTTTCCCGATTTGATGATATACAGCAAGGTTATTTCTTTATTCAAAAGCGGTACGATTGATCCTAGAAATGAGCCCATTTCAATTTTACCAGTTTTAAGTAAAATATTTGAAAAGGTTATGTTGTCGCAACTACTGTCCTATGATGGTCGGAATCACATTTTTCAGAATGAACAATATCGGTTTACTAGTGGTACATCGACTAGCGATGCAGGGGTAGCGATGCGGGGGCAGCGCTACTAAAACTTTGATGCTTGGGAAAGGTCCTAAAACGTTATTGGGGTTACTGTGAACTTTCAGAAGCATTTGATTGCGTGGACCATATTACTCTTGTTACGAAACTGGAATATTACGGAGTAAGTGGCAAGGCGTTGGAGCTTGTCTCATCATATCTTAACGGTAGAATTTAGAAAGTAGATATAAATAAATAAATAAATAACGCACATACTCAAATAGCCCCGTACTAGGGAAATTCTGTGTCGCGGGTACCATGGACACACACATAGACAACCACAAATTACACCCAAACTCACGAGAGTAACCGTTCGGCCACGGAGGCAGTTAAATGGATGACTTCTTTGGGTTTTCCGGTATAAATGGGTGTTCCGCGGGGCTCAATACTTCGACCTTTCTTATTTCTCATTTATATTAATGATTTCACAGTCTTCGTTAAGGACTTTTGCAAAATAGTATTTTTTTGCTGACACATCCTTGATTTTTAAAACAGTCTACATGACGTTAACTACGGCAATATTAACGATACCCTTTCAAAGGTTATTGGTTTAATGTTAACAATATATTGCTCAATGCCAAGAAAACAAAGTGTGTTAAATTTGAATTACCTAATGTAAAATCGACTAGACCAATCGTAGAAATAAAAGGAGAAAAGTTAGACCTTGTTAATAAAGCTGTCTTTTTGAAAGTGACCTTAGATAGGAAATTTCAATGGTTTCCACATACATCTTCCTTGGCCAGCAGATTAAGCTCTGCTGCATACACAGTCCGTAGAATACGTGAGCTTACCGATGTTGCTACTGCTAGACTAGTTTACTTTAGTTACTTCCGTGGTATAATGTCATACGGGATTCTCATGTGGGGTAAAGCGGCAGATATACAAACAATATTTGTGTTGCAAAAACGAGCGATTCGTTCTAAAGTATTTTAATTGAAAATTATATTACGAAATTGTAGACTACGTGTTAGATAAAGATGTATGGAAAGACAACATGAGTCTACATTCCACACAAGTATCATTCAAAGTGTATTGTACAGCATTTAAGTTTGTTTGAAAAGAGCAATCCCTAAAGTTTCTTGCTCGTTCTTTTCAGGGCGGTGAGCACAGTGAATGAGCAGTTGTTTAAAAAATGACGTTTTCAAGTGAAATGAAAAAAGAAATTGCCTATGGAATAAATGATTACTTGACTTTGATTTTGAATAGAAGTAAGAGTAAAAAAAAAATGTAAAATGGTGTATCAACCTGTGTACACAAAAACAACTGTATTGTGCTTTTTAGAATTTTGATGGCTTTAACTCTTTTTTTATTTTTTTTTTATTATACCAAGTGACAAAATGAACACGTCGTGTACCGTTTTAGTAGCAGTAGAGCTCCTTGTGAAAGAGTTCGTCCAGGGTAGTACTGCCACCTTACCCATTTCTGCCGCCAAGCGGTAATGTCAGCATTACTGTGTTCCAGTTTTGAAGGGTAAGGGTGCTGATGAAATTAGAGGCACATCGGACTTGTTAACTTATATCTCTGGGAGACGGGCGCAATGGCAGTGCCTCTCAGATCTTTGCAATTTAAAGCTCTGAGTGGCACTGTAACTGTTATGGGCAGACATGTAGCTTACCATCAGGCGCACGACTTGTTCGCTCCGTCATTTTTTTATCACGTTTTTAAACAAAGATGCAGTGTCACTCAGAGTTTTCAATTGCTAAGATCTGAGGGGCATTGCCACTGCACCCGTCACCCTGGGACATAAGTTGATAAGTCCCATGTGCCTGTAACTTCTCGATTAAAAGCAAGGAATTTGCAAAACTGTTCGTGGGGTCCGCGATGCGAACCCTAAATCCGCTCGTTAGGGAGTGACAAGAAAGCCGTTCATTACACAAAGGCGCATCGAAGTGACACCAATTACATCGATGCATATACATATGTATGAAGTAAGTTGCTCTTTTATTACCTTTTTAAATGAGACAGCTAACAAACTGGACTGAACAACATATCTGCGAAGATCATTTGTTTAATTAGGAATATGTGAGTTTCTGATGAATATATTAATGATTACTAATGGCGTTATATGTTTGTACATATCATGGAAACACGTAATGTTCATGCTGGTTTTATGATATGTCTAAGTATAATTGTATTAGCACTTTTGTTACATATTTCAAACCAACGGGCTGAATTAGTTGGACGCCTAGCCGTAAAAGACAAAGGCTATTAGGGGACGATAAATAGTTTATTGATTGGAATACTGTTTGAAGTTTAAACTAACAGATTAATAAGCATACTGAGAGCGAAGCATGCGCAACAGCACCGGCTGCGGCGGGACGCGGAGTGGCGGGCGGGGCGGGGCTGGCCTTTGCCTAACTTGAGGCCTACTCACACTTTTCAACCACAAACTATTCACTGAAGGGTGTACACGCATAGCAATATATATTACTTTTTGTTAGACTACAATATTATACTACTTTAAATTTAATGAATTAACAAGTG
This sequence comes from Hyposmocoma kahamanoa, assembly GCF_003589595.1. Lineage (NCBI taxonomy): Eukaryota > Metazoa > Arthropoda > Insecta > Lepidoptera > Cosmopterigidae > Hyposmocoma > Hyposmocoma kahamanoa. Next base: position 217,085 of record NW_020653856.1, read on the forward strand.
ACATGAATACAATACTAGATCACGGCCATTCCCATTTACTATCTGGAAGAAATAAATTTAATAGGAAACAGTCACAACAAAATGCAAATGCAAGATTAGCTTGAACATATCCATTTTGCCGACTGTACTAGTAGATGAAGTGGAGTAAACAAAACAGGCATAGAACACTCTGTGAAACGAACCTCGTACTCTGACGAGCGGTCTGCGTGGCATTTGATTCTGTTCACGCGTACCCTTTCGACCTTTCGTACGAATTTGAGTGAATGATTGTATATTATTTCCTATTTGCAACTGTCAAGTACTTTGGCGCTTTGAACATACGTAAACGAATAGAAATGGATTTTGTCAGCTTTTGAAGTACCTGTAGCTACACAACCACAAATTGTTGATCGAATAAAAAAGTTCACGACGAAAATATTTAAAGTATTTGCACAAAGGCTGTAAATCGCGGCTGTTATGCGGCCGTGCAGGGTTATGGCAACGCAGAGGCGGTGTAGTGATAGCGCAACGCGTTGGTCTCGTGCGTGTCGCGGGCGCAAAAATGCGGAGCGACTCCCGGCGCTGATTGGTCGCTTGTTACGCAACAATAACAATATGCGCGCGACACACGGCCCACAAGTGAGCGCGGTATTTCTTAAAGTCTCGCTTAAAAATTATAGACTTATAAGCAATTTTCGGTCAAGTTCACTAGTTCTAGTTCAGGCCGGCCGCAGCGAACCTTTATTTTCTATACACCACTTTAATAAACAGGCATCAGTCTTTAGACAAAAATAAAACCGGAGCGCTTAATAATATCACTTCCTTCTTAGTTTTTTTAGTGTAGCTGTTTTGTATTGGGGTATATGAACAATATTTTAACACAGAGTTGTTAGAAAGTTCATTTTGGAACAAAGATAGTAATAAATGCGTAACTCTACTTTCACTTTAATAGTTTGCATATAGTATGGACATGTTGTGGTGTATTGAATTAAATAAATGAAAAAGACAATAAAATATTTGTTGATTGTTTCGACCCTTCTTTTGACTAAATAGACGCCCACCTATGACGACAACTCACACGTTATACGCAACACCTTGGTAATTTCTGCGCCCAGCCCACGCCCAGCCCACGCCCAGTACTCGTCCCTTCCACATTGGCTTGACTTGCTAACTTGCTAAGTAAGCAACTTACCAACTTACCTGCACCTCGATTATGTTGTTACTATAATGTTATAAACGTCTCACTCTGCCAGTTTAGCTGCCGAAAGTTTTCACCTGACTAAATATATTAAGTGATAAGTTCAGTGTATCTACGTTTGTTACAGGCACGAATTATTGCACAATGTTTTATTTATAATTATTTCTTGATATTGATATTTCAAAGATTCTTATATATTTGATACTCAAAAATAATACTTGATTCTCTTTTTTTATATTATCAAATCTTGGTTGCAACTCTCTATTTAGTATTAATTAAATTTTTATTGAATTGATATTCAATTATTTATTTCTCTATTTAGTAGATTAGATTAGTAAATGAAAAAGCAGAGCCAGACATCCCCAATCCCTCTAATTCCTTCCACAACAGATTGTAATTAACCAGGTCAAAGCCCTTGGAAAGATAAAAAAAGCATGAGTATACATTTGTTTTCCGTTCAGTGTAGTAAGACACTGTGTGATTTAAACTCAAAATTGCCAACTCCGTTGACAAACGTGGCCGAAAACCAAACTGGCCATCGTCCAGACTTAAAAACATTTGCAGACATATGTTCAGAATACCATCCAAAACCTTTGCTACAGCAGTTGTCAATGATATGGGTCTGTAATTTCTAGTCGAAGATTTGTCACCAGTCCTATTCTTTACAATTGGTACAATCACTGTACGAATCATTTCCGGTGGCACATATCCGTGACCAATACACAAGTTAAATAAAATATGCAAAACTCTTGGCAAATGCTTTCCCCCAAATATTAAATGTTCCACACTTAGGCTATCATGGCCAAGTTCATATTTTTTAAAACAAATCGATATCTTTCAAAGTAATTTCTTCTATCATCTGCCCACATACATTTTCAGTACAAGAAGTGATCGGTGCTAAAGCTAAAGATGATGGGTCCACGGAAATGATCTTTAAATAAATTTGCAATATCCTTACTATTACTGAACCCATTAACAGTAGCAGGAAGACTAGTTTTATAACTTAAATTATGAGTTTCTTGCCAAAATTTACAAAAAAATTTCTCAGGTCTATGTTTTGATATTATATCTATTTTTATTCTGTCTTCATTTTGCTGACACCATTTTAAATTACTTTTAAAAATGTTACGTGATTCGACCATTGCCTCGTGTACCACACCTGACGGTGGACTACCACAGAGTAACCATAACTGATATTTATCTCTTGCAATAACATGACTTTGACGTACATACAAATTCCACCATGCAATATAACCCCCCTTTCTCTTAATAACTTTCTGAGCTCTACTATCCATAGCAGCTGTCTGTAGTGCATCAATTATTTGATTATACAATGTACATATAATAATTTCATGACTAGCCTTATCACAGTAAGTACCACAACATTGTAAGCATTCTGTGTGTGTATGTATATCCCGCAGGACATTGTCAGACAATTTTGTGTATTTTTCAATTTCAGATACATCTCGCATACTCCACAAAACCTGATTGCTTATCTCATTACTCCTCAGATCTATCTTAGTACATATAAATTTCAGATTATAAGAAACAGCTACAGGAAAATGATCAGACCAAAACATATCCCTTAAAACTTTTGCACTTGTGACAGTTTTATAAGCTGAGTCTGTAAGTAACATATGATCTAGCCATCGCATACAGTTTTGTCCATGAATTTCACTAACATAAGCAACAGTCTTTGAATTGACACCAATATGTTCAATATCTGCACATATCCAGTTATATTCAGAACAAAACTGAACAATTTCGTTGAAAAATAAAGTATAAGGGGGATGAGCATTCAAGTCACCCAAAACATATACACTCTCAGAGTCACTGTTCTCCACAATAGCATTAAGTTGTGCCAAATAGCCAGTAAATTCCGGTAAATTATCTTCACAATCCGTTGGCAATTATATAGGAAAAATAAGTAAACATTTACCGCTTAATTCAATACGTATACCACATAAACGCGGATTATCGCCACAGTCAACCACTGACATATTGGAAAACTTGTCCTTTCTCCACAGGATGGTAACTCCACCATACGGTCGGCCTTTAACTATTCCAAAGGATATATCCACAGTACTTGTACCAGTAAAACCGAGACTTTTGTTAATTGTAGCCAAGAATTGCGAATCATTACGATACAGCCAAGTTTCCCGTAATGCTATGATATCATATTCGTTGCAAAGTTTCTTTATCCTTGCTGCAGAACGCTTAATATTTTTACAATTAAACGTTATAAACTGTACTTTGTTAATCTGTTGAATCTCGCAGCATCCTGGGTAGATAACGGACTTCTTTTGCACGGATCTGGGGTTTCTCAAACGACATTGAATGTGTAGGTTTATCCATGACATGCTCGCAGACTGCAGACTTGTTTACGCGACGGAGTGACATCAGCTATATGTTCTTTGACGCGGGTACAAATACTTCGCTTCATTTGTCTAATATAAGAGAGGCCGCACTCACAGTGAAGCTTATAAACTCCTGCATCCTGCAAGGGGATGTTATATTTCACAAGTCTCAGGAACTGAGAAATTTTCCTCAGGGGCTTGATAGATGCACGCCTGAGGGCTTTTCCGATGTTGTCTGTAATACCTCTCACGTAAGGTAAAATGGCAGGTCTTCGCTCGAGTGTTCGTTGATGGGAATTACCATTGTGGTAACTATAGTGAAAAAATAGAGTGGTTTGCGTTAATATTAGACATAACTGGTTGAAGACTGTACCACCTCAGTTAACCGTGACCATGGGACCTATAAAGGGCCCGAAACGTCGGTTTGTTTGAGAAAACAAATATACGCGATTTAAATCCAGAAAAATAGTTTCATTTCCTATAATGTTAATATACAAATATTTACGTAAATCTAAATAAAGAAGTATTTTAAGTAAGTCGAATTATTATAAAAAATATTTACTTAAATTTTATTTTAATGCTCATTTGTCTTCATTTTGAGGCTCAACATGAAAGTATGAAAGTTAATTTATACAAACCAAATATTAGCTCAGTACACATTAAAACATACAACGATTTAATTAATTTTATGTTTCAGAGAAAGAGGATCAATTATTAAAAAAGATTACCGTTTAGACCTTTTGCTTAGGTACTAATTATGCAAATTTAAAATGATGATTTAAGTACACACGCCAGCACATCAAGCTACACATTGACGTATCTTGTTCCGTTGCACTGGAGGCGATTTTTGAACAAAAGTGTGTAGTCTGATGTGCGCTTGTCCGTACATGCTATTTCCAATTAAATAAGACCTACGAGTCACAGTCTACACTTCGTAGCATTTCGGCGGCCGTGTGTAGCGCTACGCACCGTAGCTACACAAACAGGATTGCAGCGACAGTTGACTTTTGCACGCCTTTTATTCGACAAACGAAAATAAACAAGAGAACTATATTCGCGCGAGTGCTCCCCGCTTCCCGCTCCCTGCTCCGTTCATGCAAATGCCGCGCGCGGATTTGAAATTCCGATGGTCACTGTCGCATGCAAATGTTTCATTTTTAATAGAGGCATATTGTCAATAATCAATTGACATTGTAATACATTGAATTGCACTAAATCTACTATTTATTCATTAAAGGGGTACGACATGGAGTCATATTCAGAAGAACTATCTTAAAACTTTACATTCCAATCAGTTTTTTCTTCGCAGTATTAGTTCGCGAACTACTTCTACGAGAAGCGAAAACTAAACTTCGAACAAAACTTCTCAAAATCGCTCCTCACGTTTGGAGGCGAATCAAACATTGTGCCGACGATATATATATGCTACAGCGGCTTTACGAATAAGCAACGACTTGTCTTGAAGTCTATTTTTTTTTATATTCTAATGTAAGTGTGCATTTCATCTCAATCTCACCTGATGGAAAGTGACGAGAATTGTACATTACATTTGGCTGACGCTCTTCATATCTCTCATTATTTGTTCGTCCTTGCGCTCGCGTCATACATGCGGTGAGTGAATCGCTTGTAAAACTTGCCGTAATCATCTTAATAGCCGCCCTACTAGCCTGCGCCCCGCGCTGCACACCTCATACCCCATAAGTCACGCGTGGCCGACTATAGATGAGACAATTTGTGTACACATAATTTAAAAAATTAAAAGACTAAAAAAAATCAACCGGTGATGAGTACGCAAACCTGTGAATAAAAATACACGGAGAATACCACGCAGAACGAAGACAAAGGTTTACAATTCCGAGATTAAAATAGTGCCGGGTAAACCGATCTTAAAAAGTTAATAAAGCTGGTGGTAGTCATCCAAAGCGCGTAAAATTACTTGCAGAGACAAATGTCAAGATTCACAAAATGATGGTGTTTGCCTTTTATTTGATTGTGGGTGGATCTGTTGTGGGCGACAGCTGGGTGAACATTTCTTGAAAATGCGATAAAAACACAATGTTAATATAATTAGGTACTGGAACTAAAAAGTCTCTTAATACTCACATTAATCTACGTATATTCATACACAGGCCGTTTCTAGAAAAGGGTGAAGCAACAAACAACATTAAAATTATGGTTTGGTATGGTATGGTAAAACAACGAAAGTCGGTGTACAAGGAGTTAGGTCTACACTATGATGATAACTTTTTTTTTTTAAATATAGAAGTTTACTATGGTCACATTGCATCCACAGCATATGAACATTAGTATACAAAAATGTCCTTTCCTTTTATATTCTTTGACGGGAATATGCCGGAGCTATAACGAATTGCTAACATCAGTATCTGGAGGTCTCATAGATGTTTTCGATGATAACATCTATGACCGTAGAGATAGCGCCCATCTGGACTTCGTAATAATATTCACAATCGCTTGGCCTCGTCTTACCATTAGTCACTGTTAACATTTTTGTTTCCAGTAGTTTTGAGGTTTTTATGATTCTTTTTACTCATACATAATTATATAGGACTGCATTGTATGCTTACTTTTTAATTGACATATATTTCGAGGTGAATAATCATGCTTACGTACATAATGGTCGGTTTACATCCTAGATTAAAATTATGCATTGTAATATCGGTTGCAGTACCAATGAATGTAAACTGTTTTATGAATTTAATAAATAAATTTAAAAATGTTTTGTTTTGTGTACAACTATAGATTGATTGTCACTTTATGAGTTTTCTAGAGGTCGTCTCTTCCCAAGGGTGCAAAGGGCGCAATGCCTTAACGGACTGTTGACTATTGTAGACACTTAATTGTCTCGTTTTATGATCGTTCTGCAGATCTGACTCTCTCTCTCTCTCTCTGATCTTGACTAGTTCAGTAGTAAATTTACTAAAAATGGCTCCTGCAAATGGAAATACCGAAACAATAACCACCGTGATCGTTATGTACACAGTATTTTAAACAACAACTGAATGGTAAACATTAGTATGAAACGAACCATAAAGACTCGAATGCACTAACAACAAGAAGATAGCGGTAAGTAAAATAAGGCTACAGCAGTAAATCTATGACGCAAAAAGCCGCCGCCGGTAATGGATGGCGGGTGTCACCGGCGGCGCCGCCGCGCTGCCGCCGATCCGCGCCGACGATCGGCGGCCCACATCGCGGCCCGTGCCAGTGAGTTCTTAATGTATTTCTGATAATGTCTCATTGTCACACTACTTCTCAGGTATAAAACGTGTCAAGATTTTCACGTGCACAAGAGAATGGTGTTTGGTGTCACGATCACGGAGTTCAAATATTTGAATTCTACATATGAATTATGCACTCATTGAATGTTATCAAAAAAATGATTATCACTAGTATCAGGTTTCTTACCACGGTATGACTTCTTTTTATTTTCCCGATATTTCGGAACGGTTGCACGCTCCATGGTCACGGATTGACTCGTCAACCCGTGACCGTGGTATACCGTGGTAAGAAACCTGATACTAGTGATAATCATTTAGTGAATAACCACGAAAGTCTTAAAATCTATATGTAATCAAAAAGAAGAAGAACTGTGCCAGTTTGTCATTAAGGCGCTCCCTCACCGGGATCATTCGCCTGTAATGTAACTTTTCAAGATTAGATTTTGAGCGTTACGTTACAATACTGCTTCACTAACTAACGAGCCTTCGCTAAGTTCAATCAATTGTTTTTACACCGTTAGACAAAATGGACAATTTTAACCCGACCATCTTGTTTTATTAACTTGTTATAATGTAGAGATCCCAAATAGCCTGGATTCAATAGGGTTTTAATAGGGTTTTCTCTTTTCCTTTGTCTTTGTCTTCGGCCATTTTTAAATTAAGCCCCGAAATTAAGAAACGATATCACCTACAGGTACGTTCACGCCCCGCTGCGGCCAAGGTCACAACCTGCGCAGCGACAAGGTCATTACAAGTGGTGAGCATTGATGTTACAACCTGTATCACGGGTACTCTCACTCACTACTGTAATGTTACAAATTGTATCATTGCAGGTTGCGTACTTTTTAAAATAATATCAAGTGACGGCACGAACAAGTCGTGCGCCTGATGGAAAGCTACACTCCGGTCCATAACAATTGCCGTGTCACTCAGAGCTTTAAATAGCAAAGATCTGCGGGGCACTGCCATTGTGCCCATCACCCTGAGACATAAGTTGACAAGTCCCTGTGCCTGTAATTTCACCAGCACTCTTACCCTTCCAAACCGGAACGCTTACTGTGCTCACAATACTGCTTGGCGGCAGAAATACTCGTAGGTAAAGTGGTAGTACTTCTCTGGACGAACTCTTTCACAAGGAGTTCTAATAAATAAATAATAAAAATAAAAAGTGTTTATTTACGTTTTGTTAAACCTAGTTTACAGCAAGATTGCAGGGGAACTCCTTTTAAGCAAACTAATTGCTTGTGCTAGGAGACCCCGCTCTTCCTAGTTAGGGTACTATGTGACCAGGTAAGTTAGGTAAGCTTAGGTAACTTAGCTAATCTAGATTAATTAAAATAAGATAAAAGTTTAAGATAAAAAATAAAATAAAATTTGAAATTGTATGTGTATAATGTGTATGTGATTATGGGTGTCTATATGTAAGAGTGTGTGTGTGTTGGTGTGTGTGTGTATGTGTGCGAGTGTGTGTGGGTGTGTATGTGTGTGTGTGGTGTTTACAATCTATTGTACGATGTCCATAATGGATTCAGTCTCGTTATAATTTAGGGTCTGTAGCCAGTCATACACAACTTTTTTGCAATCGTGGGTCTTTAAAGGATAAATTAAGAGATTTTTATTAATTTTAGTGTGCAGGTCAGATGCACGTCTATTAAATTGTCTACTAGCAAAAGTTGTTCCAACATTATCGTAGAGAATCATAAAATTGCTTCTTCTTTTTTTCATTACGCAAGGGTCATAACTTAGACTTCTGTGGAATTTCAAAATTACAAGTAGTATACATATATAATTTTCTCACTGTCAGGACTGTAGAAAATTTATAGAAGTCGTCGGTGGGATATCTAAACGGTTTGAAATACATTACTTTTAGTAGTGATCTCTGAGCTCTTTCTAAATGTATAAATTTTGATTTAACAGCTCCACCCCAGATTGGAATGCAGTATGTTAGTACTGATTGAGCTAAGGCAATGTAAAATTTTTGTGATTAGGTCTTTATTTGCAGAGTGACGTAGTGTTTTAAAAATCCATATCGACTTCCTAATTCTGCTAGACACTAAGTCTAGATGAGGATACCATGACAAATTTTGGTCTAGAATTACACCAAGGTACTTAGTTTTATCAACCTTTGTAATAAACGCTACTAATTCTAATGCTACTTTAATGCTCGGTTCTCCTCACTCACTGATGTAGTGCTCGAATTTGAACTGTTACATTACAGACGAATGCTCCCGGCGTGGGAGCGCCCGTAATGAATACTCTAAATAACGATTCAAAGAAAACTGTGACATCCCTGATTTCACTTTACACTGCTATTGATTAAAAACCACTTTGTAAACGTTTAAGAAAAAGAAAAGGAAGAACGTTGGTGAGTCCAGAAACAGTGCAAAAGGGATCGCCGGTAATAGGTGTTGGTCGTAGGCGGTGGTGCCGGCGTGGCGAGTGGCGCCGTGCCGACCGTTGTCGAAGTCATAAATAAGTTGTTAATGTGCCACTGATATAGCAGCGGCGGCGGCGGAGGGAGCCTCTGAAATTATTGCGAGAAAATTGTCTTTGGATTACTAATTGTGCGCATAATGACGCTTTTCCAAACCAAATTATAGTTACATGTAAAAAATATTTTAACATAAAGTTATGCTGAGATATTTTCTGGAAAGCTAATATTTTGCAAACATTTATATGTTTACAAAAGGAAAGTTACGAGTTTCCGCGCGTAGATCGTCATATGTATTCTACAAGTGAAGGTCTGTGGTTTACAATTTTTGAATCATTGCTTTGCTTCTGAGGAAATATAGACCTTCTATGACGGACAATTTCAAATGTCACATCTGTACACAGATCCTTACAGCTAACGCAAGCAATATGTTCTGTAATTACTAATAACTAACCACTCGCACACACTAATCGTAACAACAATGGACGCGGCAATCCAGACAATTTTTTTCGAATCGAGACGATTTGATTGATACGAGTATGTACTTATGTAAGCAATTTAACGACTAAGTAGGTATGCGTGACTACTAAGAACAGCAGCTGTTGTGTATGCTACTTAGAACTTGAACTGTCGAATTTATTCACTATTTCAGCAAATAGTACACGTGTTATATCACTACTCTATTACACCACTAGGAAATAATGCATGTAAGTATTGTAAGTTTTAGATGTCAGTCCCATCACCTTTTCATGGAATGCAAAATGCGAACACAGACTAACCACTCTTTCTTCTGGGAATGGACACCTCTAGGTATGAACCGGACAAGCTTCGCCTCACTTACTTTTGGCAGACTAAAACATGATGAATTTCAACGGGTAACGCATATGGGAGGCCGAAGCTTGATACGTCGATTTTTTATTGAAAGTAATTTAGAAACTTTTAAATGGCAATATCGCTAATTTAATGCCCAGGATTTCAATTAAACAATTCAATTGTACTTTTAAATACATCTCAAAATACGAAAATAATCAAAACAAAATCTCGTCTTATTGGTTACGCTGACAAATACAACTTAGCAATTAGCCCGGGTAGTGAGCACACAATACTTCGCCAGTATTCACTCTGTAGTATGGAGCAGAGTTAAGGCGATGTGCGGCCGAATGGCGTGGGGCATTTAGAGCACAGAAGCGAGTCGTCCGTGCTGTCGTTCGTGTATCGCAGGGCGTTCATGCGCGACCTAACTTTGAACAGCTCTTGTTAGTGTGCTGCTGGTCATTTCGCAAATAGCGCACGGGCGTCTTGCCAGGACACCAAGACATGCACACTCTTACCGCGGCCACAGATAGTGTAATCAAAGTGCATACAACGTTGTGTTCCAAGTCGATATAATCCTAAAATAAAAGAGGCATGTACACGATAAGAAGAAAAAACCATTTGATATGAAAACAGACAAGCGTTAATTAAGCACATATTGACGAAATAATGCGGTCTAAAGTTTTTTCATTTCTATTATCAATTTATTCTTGTATGTTTTGTCTTTTGACAATTTTTTTTTTTTTTTTTAAATATATAATAGACACACGCTTGGCCACAATTATTCGAATTAAAATTTATTGATGTAAAAAAAAACATTACTGAATAAATAGACTTGAGGATGGAGGAGGAGCTAAACACTTTAAAGGATAATCTGATGCAGGGATAATCCTATTGTGTACATTGACCAACGTAAAAGTCAATTTGATAACATTGTTTCTATAAAAAGTTTTTGGCTATATACAATGTATGTAGGCTTGTAACGGTATGTGTATACTGTCCTAGTGGCAAAATATGAAATTAAAGAGCGCTGTCGGCGTGCTGAAAACAGTCAATGATCTCTCTTTTCAAATTTTAACTCTTTCCCGCTTCAAAAGGTCACTGCTAAAAAACATTTTTAAGTAATAAGTTTCCAAAAGCAAATAAATTATTTACACGTGCGTTGTGCATGCCTCGTCTTATGAAATCAGCGAGAGGTACATCTTGAAACGCATGGATCTTGCAGGGCAGACATTCGGTTGAAAAAAAATGCATTACCAAAGAAGACGTGCTAGAAGCAAATAATAAAGAAAAAAGTTGTATCCCTTCGGTGTAAGGTGCATGTAACATTTAAATCTGTTCGAAAATATCGATGAAAATATTGTGTTTTGAGCGTTACTTTGTTTTGATAACATTTCAGGAAGAAATGTTCCAAAACCCCCGTCTCCCGCACCCCAACAGAGTTCCCCCAGTGGCCTTTCCCCGGTTGAATAAAACAATCGTGTACATTTGACAATCTACAAATAAAAAAGGCGCTCAATTGTTTAATTAGAATGGCCATGTTTAATTGCAGCTTCGGAATTTTCTGTTACAGGTTTGTGTGGAACAAAGCAAATCAAAGATTTGCTGCTGGTTCGTTCCGTATCTTAGTTGGGAGAGCCTTGGCCTGGCATGCTGAAGACGCTGATTCGAATCCAGCCGGATCGAATAAATTTTTCTCTGTGTTCGATCTTTGTATTAATTGCCAACTGCCTCCGTGACCGAACGGTTACCATGCCGGACTGCCACGCAGAGGCCCCAGGTTCGATTCCTGGGCCGGGAGAAATATTTGTATGGCCTACATTGGTGTAATTTGTGGTTGTCTATGTGTGTTTCCATGACACCCGCGACACAGGGTTTTCCTAGTGCGGGGCTAAGTTGATAGTGTGTGCGTTATTATTTAAAAAAAAAATTCCATGGCGTCGCCATCTCTGAGGTCCCAGGTTCGATCCGAAGCTGGATCAGTGTAGAATACTAACTTGTCTATATTATCTCGGGTCTGGATGTTTGTGGTACCGTCGTTGTTTCCGAATTCCCTAACACAAGTGCATTAGCTACTTACTTTGGGAACAGAGCAACGTTTGTGATGTTGTCTAATATATATATTAGAACAAACTAGTGGAGTAATTTCATGAAAAGAATTAGGTAGAAAAACATCGTGATAGTCAATAAACTTCATATTACAAATCTTAGTGGTCATTACTAATAACATCGTGGAAAGAGACCTGTAAGCAGTGATAATATTAGTTTTGTCAGTTTGTCAGTCAGAGAATCGTATCAAAGTATAAAAATATTTATTGGTGTGTTATCTGTCCCCACAACGGTTCCGCGTCGGCCCGCGTCGGCCCGCCCCGGCCTCGCCGCAGGCCTCGCGGCGACACAAGCACATCAAACGACATCAAAGCGGCTCCTCCGCCAGCATCGGGGCCGGAGTCTCTGCTCACGACTTTACTTTATCCGGCTTCTTAAATTCAATTCTGTTTTATTATTTAATACTGAACTTCCCTGAATTTTCCGGATATCGGCGTCCCCACAAAAGCTGTTAACTTACATAATAATATAGTCTGTATTTTTTTGAAGTCGAAGTAAAATTACGTTTGCAGGTTCGCCAGTTTTTATAAAATTTTAAATAGTCATAATATTTGTTGTCGGCAGTTTTATCGACTGATTGTGAAAGAAGATTAAATTTGGCCAAAAATGCCTGAATTGTGAATGTTACGATGTTCTAATGATTATTAATCGTGTTATTGCCTTCTTCTTTTTTATTTTCACAGTATGTCTACTTGCACATTTTAGATTTTTTAGATGTACATTTTAACAAGAAAAGGCGGATTTGATTATCGTATATGGAATTAAAATCAAAACACTTTTAAAATATGTTCCTTTTTGTATTTTTAGCAGACACTGTTTTAAATGCAAGGGACAGTATGCAAAAAAAGGGGACAGTATGGGGACAGTAATCTGAAACCATAGAAGATAAAAGGAATCTGTCTTAGGAACCATCAAGTCTTTTTTTGTGAAAACAATTTTGGCATAATCAATTTTTGGTCAAGCGTCAGTTGTAAATATTATTGATCAAAATTTCGATCGGATTTCATCGTACTGTCCCATTAAAAAATCATTGTCTAAACAAAATGAACTTACGAAAATTGGCAATTGAAACACTAAAGTCAAATAATCTTTATTTCATATGAAAGCGAATTACACTTGAAATCGTCGTACTGATTAAACTCTACTGCTCCTGAAAGAGCTGCACGGGTCACTAGCAAGGATTTCTGTCATCCAAATACGCTAAGTAAGAAGTTACTTATAGTATAACCTTTAGTATAAAGTGTTTGGTTCACTATAGTTTTAAACCTCGTGAATGGCAAATTTTGAATATCAACCGGAAATCAAAATCAAATGAACCTGTGCGCAGCAGGTGGATGATGATGATTCAAAAGAAACAAGTTCGGCTATTTATTGCATAACCGCGACCAGCATTCAGTTCAAGCAACACTTTTGCATAATGAACCGTCATTCATTCATCAATTAATACAATTTAAGGTTTTGCTTCAATATTCAATTGTAATAACTGCGCATTTACACCAAATCTGTTCAATTAAAATGTAGCAGCATAGTCATTGACTTACAATTATATGGACGTCGGGTCCGCGCTAAAAAGTGTCCGAACTTATAGGGCGTTAAAATCGTATACAGAGCGTCATTCACGCTTTAGTCTTCGTTTGTTCGACTGACAGCGAAGCAAGCAAAATTGGACAGTACTGCGTTGACATTACTATTTAACTTTTTTCTTTCAAACAAAAATTCAACGTTTTAGCTTTTTCATATTCCTTTACATGTCATTACGTTTAAATAAGTTGACTTGGGACATTTTTTTCGTGGTTTGTGTATTAGACCCGTCGTCCATTTATTTGTAAGTCAATGAGCATAGTCCACTAACTTGAACTAGCGAATTGATTTGTCGTCAACGGCGAAATATTTACCACTTATTCTTGGTCGTAGCACCCATTTAATATATATTACATGAGCCAGGGATCGATCGGAGCGGGGCAGGGGAGGCGGCGATAACCGTCCTTCAGCGCGCAATACTTGCGCGCGCGTAAATCACGCGCGGCAATCGAGCGCACGCGTAGCTGACAATAATGACAATAACGCGTTTTTGGCACACACTACGTCAAATTAAAGTCCTTTGTAAGGGTGCGTTGGACTTTTTCTCGACCGACAAGGTGCACGATTTACACAGATAATCAAATTGATTATTTTAGTTAGTATTTATCACACTAGACGTAACAACGTATCACAGAACTACGGATATTGAACGACAATTTTGAAATAGTTGAAAAAGTGCGTTAAAAAATGATATCCTGCGAATTGGCATTTACAGCGCAATAAAAAAAATTAAATGTACACGAGCTCCGCTGAAGTTTGTAAATAAATTAATAAATCTTTGAACATTTTAGTCAAAAATCCATTCGAATATCCATTTTAAAATAAAACATGTATCGTGTTGTACACAACCTGGCAATAAAATCACGCGACGAGTCCCGTGGGACCGGCGGTTGTTTATTTGTTTGCTTGTAGCGCTAAATAATACATTATCGACAACCACACACACACAGGCTAACACCCGCCGCCTACTCGGTCGGTGGGTGACGCATTCGTCACACGCCGTTGCTATTGTTACACGTGGAATCATTTGCGTATCGCTGCAGTCCGAAGTGTTGTTTCGGTGCAAATTATGGGCTGCATAATTAATTGATATGCTTTATTTCAATATTTGTACTCGAACGGCCATTTCGGTTGTCGCTTTTTAACTACTTTTTGTACATATTTTTTTGGAACTGCATCATCATTTCATTTTATTATTACATGTTTAATAGTTTGTTATAGAATCTTTCTGATAACCGTTTTTAATAAGAGGAAGCAAACAGTTTTGGATGTACTTGTGAGTATGAACCTTCATTTAAAAAAAGTAGTATCTTTTTAATCTTGAACTAGTCGTCTAATTCCCATAACTTCTTACCTGATGGAGCTATCTACCCCGGGTGTGTAGAATATATCTGTATTGATTTCAAACGGACGAGGGCGAATACAGCATAATCCGTGTTTTATCTACCTTTCACAAAACGTACCTCACTCTTTATCTTCTTCGAAACACAGTTTTATGTCCTTAGCATAAGGTCCACAGAACAAACAACCCTGAGTGCCCTTGCTAGTTGGGAAGTGAGTGCTCGTGCCTCAATCGAGTCGAGGATAAACACTACGCACATTTGATCGAATTATTTTGTTTCCACTCGCAAATGTGTGCTTGTGCCTGTTTGAGCTCACCACCGATCCGTTTTAGCGAGCGTTTTGCCAGAAGGTTAATTTTATTAATACCTACTTACCTGGCCGGAAAAAAGATCATCGAATTGTACTTGGTGCTTTGGGATAGAAGGCACATTTTTCGTGATTGGTTTCCTTTAATAAATGTAAAAAGACGTACATTTTATACAGTGCCTCTTTCAATGACTATATGTTAAATGTGTCTCATGGAAATGTTAGCTTTTCGTTTTATGATTACATGCTATTCATTATGCTATTTTATTATTATGTTCGAATTGTTGCCCTTAGAAAATTTGGTTTGAAAGTAAATTAAAATTGGTTTCCATTTGAATCGAAAACATAAACTCTCGGCTTTTGTTTCTATTTTTTTGTTGTTTTTTTGTTTTTGTTTTGTTTTTTGTTTAGTTGAATAAATCCTCTATTCCAATATCAACGGAATCGCTTTAATTATGCTAAAGGTTTTTGTTTTACCAACCAATATTTCCCGTCAGTCGAGGAAAATACTCACGTACTCTTTGCAAACTACCGTTCACATAATTTTAAACTGCAGCCTCAATCGACATTACCGACCTCTCTGTGGGGCTAAAAACTGTACACATTCAGCAAAATAAACTAAAGTTACCAGCGAACACGCAGCGACGTAAAACCTGTCGGTTTTGTCCAGTCGCAGGCAGTTCCAGCAAGTTCCGACCAGTTTCAACTGAACATTAACCGTATTCAAATAAAGCGCTCGGCTGAAATCGCACCGCGGGAACTTTATTATGTGTGTACTTTCACCTGCTGCTCCAGTTGCTGCAATTGAATTGAAAACTCCGACGCGAGTTCCGAAGATAAACGCGCCAGTTATGAATATCGTGCGCGTCAAACGAGCCGACGCAGTCGACTCTCCTTGATAAACTTCCACTCGTAAAACAAGAAGATAAGTAAGACGTCTCAAGTAATAAAACTTACTCTTGATACCAGTCAAAATTTCCTCGAAAAGTTCTTGAACTAAGCGACAAAATGTATTCCAAGAAGCTCTTGGAGTAAGTGAATTTCTCATCTACGTTGGCATTTGTATAATGTTTGTATTTTCTACGAATTCTCATAAAGCCAAGAGCGATGCTGCTCACTCAAAATGTTCATAATATGTTTATATGTATCGCGGCCCATCTCTACAAACAGCTTAAGAGCACTCAATATGATAATTCCGTACATAATGCGGGTACAAACTACGCTGCTTGTCCCGCTGCCAACAGCCATTACGTCGTAACGACGCCGAGGCGCGACTGTCATTTGTCAACGCTCCCAGCACGTCCCGCGCCGCCCGCCGCCCGCCAGAAGGATCCCTCAGCCCTACGCACTGCACACCGATACACTGCTCGTTCGACAAGGGCCATTCGCCGCGCCTTGAATCAACTTACCTTTGTACAGAAAACACTCAAATTGGGGTTGTTGTGGAAAATAATAGTGCAAAACAGGATAGGCTTGGTGTATCGTCTCCGGTGACCTACATCGTCATGTGGCGGGAAATAAGTCTTATTATGAGCGTAGTAAGGGTTACTAGATCATCAGAGTAGACTATAGTCACCTGAAACACGAGGAGCTGCAGCTCATCGGACGATCTGTGGTTATGGCTGACGTTTAAAGTTATTATTCATTATAAGTGCCGCTATGTACCTAATTCCATCTCTTCACTAATATGAGAAGACAGACCATTGATAAAGTTGAAGGTAATCAAATTGGGTTGAGTTTGGTACAATGAGAAACGCCTGCTCGTATTATCACTTACAGTTAAACAGAAAACTTTTATTTACTTTAGTCGGTTACTGCAATCGACTCCAAACTAAGCATTCGAATCTGTGAATACTCTTGAGGTACTCTAACCGGGCTCTCATTTGTGAAATATAATCCGGCCAGTTTCGTTTCCTATGTGAATAGCGACGATCTATTTGTGCAGCGAAACTAGTTATTTTAACAAACCTTGTGTATAAAAAGAGTAACTCGCATTCAGCGGCAATTAAAAGCGCACGGCCCAATTGGTAACTTTTGAAAAGTGCGACTGCGGATTGCGTTCTGCAAGTGGGCGGAGGACGGTACGGAGATATTATTCCGTAATTACAACCATTCAGCCAGCCACCCGCTTTATGACGTCGATTGCAGTCACATTCATTACGTTAAAGTATGATATACGTTCTGTTTTGGACTCTTTGAAGTATGGATGAAGGTATGAATTTTTCCATGCGAGTAATTTTATTGCCATCGCGGAGGGTTATGTCTTGGAAATATCGAATGCGGCGCGCGCTGTGTTGAGTTTTACCTAGTAGGTTTCTATCAAACTCGGTTGAAGATCTTGGTAGATTGAAGCGGATCTTAATTAAATGATGCGAGTGATTGTGTTTGCGCAACGGCGGATCTGATGTGATTGGTGCAAACCACGCGCGTTAACCAAACAGTTTATAAAGATGAAGTCGTTCGATGCGCCGCGACCGCGGGCCTGCGGTCACGCTGTTTAAGACCTCAGATGCGTAGTCGTCTCACATGACTCTACCTTGACAAAGATTATGGAAATATTGCAGTGTTCCCGTGTTTGTATGTTGCTGTAAAAAGTTAATAATTAAATATTGTAGTCGAACCGAGTGTTAATCGTTAGCTAATACATGTTTATGTTGTATTTCTGCCGATAAGCCGCGTATTCGAGGAAGTACATATCATTCGTTACAATATAAAAGCGGTCACACAAACAGATTGACCGAATGGATGAGTCGTAAGCGACTAATATTAATTACTTAGTGGGCAACCTGGCGTCGCTCTAATGGCTCCTCGCCCGGCGACCGGCGGACTCCCGCGGCCCACTGCGCAATGGGATGCTTATTCCCGTTATTCGCTAGTAACACAGATAACTCGTACTGGGCGATGGGACGATAAACACTCCTTTGACCTCAAAGAATCTAGTGTATATAATAAGCAATGATATATAAATAAAAGTAAATCAAATATACATTATTTGTCTCCGTGTGTTTTCCAATTTTTATGCTCTTAGAAAATTTTCGCGTACCATTAGCTACAACCTTTTCCAGTGCGACTAGTCGCTCGCTTTATATTGTGTTGTATTGAGCGATCGTCATTAGAGTCTCTCTCTTTCCCCACCTCGGATATCCTTCGCTTCTCCGTATATAGTTTTCTACGGCTCCTATGGTAACGTACTACAAAAGGTAAATTTTACGTCATATCTTTTATTACGCATAAATACGTTTTTCGCTCCGTTTCTAACGATAACTACAAATAAAATGGCATCGTTCGGGATGTTGTGAATAAGGGCTCTCAAAAAGTTCACGATGACGACGCTCTGCGAAGTTAATTCTCGTAAGTATTTGCAAAGAAGAGTGTGACAAATTGTATATCACAGACACTGCAATGTTAAGGTAGTCTCAGAGCAAATTGTCTAATGTGAATATTTATTCGGCTAGTATCTGCGGCCACTGGACTCATTTGATAGTTTGAGAAACATCCGCCGAATTAACTGCCCTCCCCGCACTCCGCGTCCTGCCCCGATCAGCCGTAACTTCCCCCAAGTTAATCCATCGCATATTCCATCTCGTTAATGGCGGCGATCATCTCGCTCGAGATGTCTACAAAGGAAATTTCAATCTGCGACGTTATACTGCAAATAATTATACTTCCAAATCGCTTACTTAAATAACTAAACTATATAGCACAATTTTGTCGAGTTCTGTAAGAGATCTCGGCATTTCTTCATTTATGCAGAGCTTTGTACGAGTTTCACTGAAGAATTCCCAGTTAGTGTAGGCTCCAGTAGTTAGTTAGTTTCCTGGTGAATTTAACGCGCTGCACCTCGGCGGACGGTTTAAGCAAAGTTTGTCCGCGCCGGTTCTCAGTATTATGTTATAAAACTTATATAATCTTAATACAGAATGTGCATGTACATAGTACTGTTTCAAATTATTATTCAATAGAAGACCCCAGTATTAGCATTTTCAATGAAAAATAATGTGTTATTATTAATTTCTCACACAAAAATTTAAAAATGCCACATATTCAGGTTATCTAGTCACATGCTGCTGGAGAATAAGGCTTGGGATATTGTGGTCAGAATTTCGTACAAACAACTCCGTACTTCAAGAACTCTACATCCAGCAGCTTCTGTTCTAATACAAACATCCTGAAATTCTTCGGACGTCTCAAGACGGGGTATTGACTCCATAGAGAGGCTATTCGTGCAAGGCAGAATAGAATGACCACGTAGAAAGTCGCCCGTATGCGGTGAACCGATCAAGTACTCGTAAATCTGACTTGAACGGTCCTTTACGTGAATACACCAGATTGTCCAACAAAGATATACCTGGATTTCGTGGAGATATCGTGAGGCGGGCCCCATCAGCCACCACAATGAGTGCTACAAAAATGGAGAAGAATCACATAGTTCAAAAGAGTGAGTTCATATGACATCACAAGACTCATCAAAGCAAGAGCGCCAGTGGCGTTGGTGCGTTTTGGAAGGACAAAATCTAATTAACAAACTTTAATTTTTAGAGTTTAATGTACTTCAATGTCGTATCACGATATTGGGTAACAAGAAATTATATGTGAAATAACGTCGTCGCGCGCGTTGTGCGGAACAGAAATTCCTAGCGGAGAGCCAACACACAGGAAGACAGCACTTAAGGCGCTGAATTCTTTATGAAAAGGTAGCGAGTGAGGCGCTGACAGATCGGTGTTTATTTATAAACGGTAGACGCCTAAGTGGCCATTTGTCTTGGACACAATCGGAGTGCTCTCAGAGCCGATGGCCCTGGTGGCGGCGGCGTGGCTGTCAAACTCGTGGTTCGTCACTGTCAGAGACAGCGCGGGCGGGGCGCGGGCTGCAGGGACTCCAAAAAGCGTAAATGTCGGGTACGGAGGTGTTCACTGCGCCGCTATCACCGACCGTCATTTTCATAAATTTCGCGCAGATGCGTAGGTAACCGCTGCAAATCCTATAAGCGCCGCCCTATGGATGGTACAGTGTAAGTCAATAGAGACTGTATGCAAATGTCTATTCTCGTATCTTAATAATATATCCAAATAATAATTGAATGAAATCAGAAAAAAATGTAAAATGACTGTACCGTTACCTAAGCAACACACTTCTCACACTTTGTTAGTGCAATGCAATTATGAAAATAAATAAGATTTCAGTAACAGTAAATCTTATTGATTGGAGATAAGGAAGCAACAATATTTGTAAATAGGTACTTGAAAAAAACTTGTACAATTATTGCCATCGCTGTATCCCTACCATACCCGACCATTGGCTAGTACACGGTCTTCGCTCGCGGCTCGCGCCGCGCCGGCGCGGCCGGACGCGAGAGTCAAAGATAACGGTTGAGAGATTCGAGAAAGTCGGCTATATACATACATATGCGGACAAGTGTTTTTGATGGGTCTTCCCGTCCGCGCGTCTCGTCTCAACTGTATAACAATGAAAGGTTTATAGCTTTGAAGACCTACGTTTTGGTGTCGTCTGCCCATTATGCAAGCAATTGTCCCCTGCATCAAGGGCTCGGCAAGGGATCGGCTGCTGCCAACGGTCACTTGTGCGCAGATCGAAATTAAATGACATTTCTATTTACATTTCAGGGTAAGGACAGCCTAGTTTACGAACACGCACACAGAATTTCCTGAATAAAAGGGACTGTCCTGTTTGTAAGTAGTGTCCACTTATTTTTAAAAAGGAGACGACATTGCATGCAGCTGAAGCAAGTGATATTGTATGAACTTGTGAAACATCATCTTTTTGGGATTTTACGTTCGTACTAACTTTTTGACAAAACAAACACGGAGAAAGGGGAAATATAGCCATCCTATTTGCTTAAGTATCTCACACAAAACACCCCAAATCGTCTCCAAATGTCATTCGATTCCAATTCATCTATCACACGGGAGTCCCTTCGCAATAGAATCACTACGGACCCCAATCTCAACCTGTGTCAATCGCCTTCCTCCAGCTTGTAATTCAAACTATATACGAGCGAAAACTTTTACGAATTTAACCCTTATATATGACCGCTGTAAGGTGTAACATGTAAGGGTCCTGGCACACCTGCGCCCGGCCATCCGTCACGCGATAAAGCGGCGTCGCGGGTGTCGGTCGTGATCGCGCCCGATAAAGATCGGCGCTTACGCAAAATGTATTGAAAACTACACGCTTATTAAGATGTAGAAAATACACGTGCACGATAGAATTCTTATAGGTAAATGGACAAAAAAAAATGATTTTAGGTAGTATACTTTTAGGGGCTTCATTACAAATGTAACGTTTTTAACAATTACGTAAACGAGTCAATTCTGAAGCATTCAAATTTGTATGTCAAAAACCTATTTTAAATTCATTCATTCTTATTTTAAACACTTTTACTGATAATATTAATTTGTGTTTTTATTTATTTTTATTACACTACCAGTAAAACAAAAATAAAAAGCTACATAGGTGGCATTATAAGTTTCCGGAACTGGCCATTTACATAAACAATATTTAAAAAGTAATTATAACATTTGAAAACGCAAATCTCTTTGCTATAGAACACAAACAGCTTGTTTCATCTGATTGTCACTTGTTTTTACATTGTGCCGTCATTTCAGAAATTGGTTGTCTGCATCACCATGGATTTAATTCGTGAAAATTTTCGTAGTATGATTTTCTACGACTTTAAGTGTAATTTAACAGCTCAGCGGAACTTCGCTCGGCCTCAGACTGCGATGAAGCGATGACGCTCCATGCAAGACGAATATTTATAACTGATTTGCAGAATTGAAACACGGTCGTGTGAATCTCAGTGACGAATTTCGTGGTGGTCGCCCGTCCACTGCTGTGAACAACAAAAACATCGATGCTGTGCGCTGTATAATCAAAACAGACAGGCATGTGACATACCATGAGATTCGGGCATCTTAATCGTAGGCATGAGTCAAATACAATCAATACTACACAAACATTTGGGTGTGGAAAAGTGCACTAACGCTAACGGCGAATATCTTGAGAAACAATAAATTCATTTCTGACCATTTACAGTATTTTTTTCTTATTCATTCCGGAAACTTATAGTGCGCCCCGCGTATTTGTTTGCAGGTTCTATTTATCGCTACGTCAAATAATAATCGTTTCGCTTTAAAATTTTTGTTGTTGTTTTGCTTTATAGTAGGTAAGCTCTGGAGGCTTAAAAAGTGCAACAGATACAAATAATTGAACACAAATTATGTGGCGCAGCTTGAGCTACTAATATATGCTACTTTTCAGCCCCTCCTCCCGGGAGCTCACCGACTAGAATGTTCGGGATAGTTGTGCAAATCACTCGGCGGCCGAGGCCGCGATGCGCTAACGTCCTTAGTCATCGAACGTTAATAATGGACCACTCTTCACCCCAATTCCCTCCCAAAACGCTCCCCCGCGCCCCGCGGCCCCGCGCAAACTGTGAACTAAACTCGTGAACAAATACGCTAAGCTGCGTTATTAGATGCGAGTTATCAAGTGTTTGCATACGAAGGAAACATTGCTTTATAGACACCATGAGATAGTTTTACTGGAACCGACAAATTACTTACATGTACTTAAAATCTTGACTTAACTTGTGAATGGCGTTTCCTTGTAGCATAAAGTACTTATACTACAAGGATACCAATAAGTACTCCTACGAAATATACATAATACATAGTCTAAAAAGATATATGGAGATAGGTAATGAAAATAGATTGACGAAACAGATTTGTAAGTGAAGTGATTCATAGGTAAGTTGGCAAGGGCCGACGAAGGCCAACCACGACCAAACGAACAACGTCCTAAAGAAAGGCCAGGTTGAAAGTCCTCTTAACCGACGAACGTGTACGACGTGCGTCAGGATTTGTTATTATTTTGACAGTTGGCCTACTAGTATCGATATCAATTTTTATTAATACACATTTTAACAAAAATAGCCGGATTTGATTATCTATATTGAATTAAAGTGAAAATCTTCAAAATACGTCTCATCTTTGCATTTTTCATAAACATAGTTCTAAATACAGTGCGTATCTATGAAATTACAAAAATTTACAATTCAAATGGACTTGTGCGCAGTAATTGGATGAATAATGGGTCGAGGATGATTCAAATGAAACAAGTTCGGCTGTTTATTCCATCAGCGTGACCAATATTCAGTACATAGTCGTTGGAATATTTATCGACTGCAATCACCGACTGGCTTCTTGCTAGCGGGCAACACTTTTGCGCAATAAACTGTCATTTTGCTCCGTTTGCAAAAAAGACAGGCTATTATAGATTATATCAGCCTTTAATTCAGTGTTAAAAGTTATTGTAATTCATGGCAGCATATTCTGAAGAGGCCACAAAGCACTGAATACAGAACTTGGTTATATGCAGTACTCGACACGAAGTGAGTCGTATTTCCAGAACAAGTTGAAAACATCAAGAAACAATAAAGTGCATTAAAGGCGAGTGTGACAAAGCGCGCGGTCGGGCCGAGCCATTATTGCGCTGCTAACTGTTATGGGTATTGTGGCCACTTGGCTCGCCGGCGAGGCTTGGCGGATGCTCGCTTAGCACTCGCGGCCTCTTGGCGATGGGAAAACTGAGCGCTGCATTCCACCACTGTCGCCGCAGCGTCTCGAGTGGACGTCTCGGGAGAATACGCGGTTCCATTTTTTGCTGAACGCACGAGAATTTCATTAATCTCGGAAACGAGGTGAATGAGCTGTCCTACCAAGAGTGAGACACTCGTGTAAAAACCGTTTGTCTGTTACGTTTTAATGAATTTGTCTTCATATAGTTTTTTCGGATTTAGGTATATTTATGATCACGTTTCCCCTGGGGTCTTAATTACATATTAACGTTAAATTTGCCGTAATTATGCACACGATTTATCTACACAACTTCCGCTCGTCTTATTAGTGTCAGTTAACAAGCGTTCTATTTTTTAGTTTTAAGGTGTACTAATCTCTCTTTTCCTCCCGAATGCACAACGTTGTCACATCCAGCAATATCTCCCGTGGACCCCTCAATCCCCCTGTGCTCACAGGTATTGCTGTAACAGTGTAATCGGGACGCAGGCTACTGCCGGTAACCAAAATCATAGCAAACAAAACTGAATCTTCATTTCCAAGACAATTTTGAGCGTAGGTAACGTTTACATAAGATGAGTTGAAGTGCCGAATGAGCACGGAACGTTCATATTACTATTTTTATCGGGACACAACAAGGCAGTTCTTTTAGATAACATGTTCTTTCAGACATCACAAAAAAGTACAATAGAGCAGTTCATGCCTACTTAGTTAAAGCAAAAAGTTTAGCAAGTCAGGAAAGCTGAAATGAAAAGTCCGCGAAATGAAGCGTGAAACCGCAGTATTCTTTTGAAGGTTGTAAATAGAAACGTTGGAGCGAGTCTTTAATGAATAGTGCAACGGCTGCAACGGGGCGAGGGCGGCGGGCGGCGGGCGGCGGGGGCGGGGACGTTTGCGGTGCCCGTGGTTTAATTTCACTCATTCGCGGGATAATCGCGGCTTTGCATTTAGTGTTTCATAATCCCTTTTTTACAGGGTACTTTTAAATTTTATTGACTGTACTTTCGTCCTTAACTACTCTTGCAAGAAACACTGCTACTAAAACTTAACCTTAATATGAATAGTTACAAATTATAAACCACGCCATTGTAGCAATAACTTCCGAGACAAATGGAAAGGGAATTGCAAATAGCCACGAGAACAAGAACAAAGACACAGTCAACTAACAATTGTCAAGACAATTACACTTGCACTGTCGTGTTCGCATCACAGGAAGGATGTGAATTTTAATGCGAACTCAACGCACGCGCTAATGGCCCCACGAGAAGCGCGCGTCGGCGCATCTGCAGCGCGTCGCTGGCCGAGATGCGCTGAGACCGGTGCCCATTAAGCCCTCGCCGCTGAAAGTGTTCACTTCTCTCTATTCCTCTTTAGCTGTTCAAAATGGTGATTGGCAACTCAGATTTAGAAGAGCGAAGATCTTCTAAGTTCTGGATAAACGGTGTAAAGTGTAGTTACTAAAAAAGTGGCTTTTTGTTATAACAAAAGGAAACTCACACTTTTTACAATAAGATTCCGGAGCATATGTTCAGATTATTATTTGCTAAGTTTAAAAACTACATTAATAATGTTTCGGTTGAAAAGTCATATTACAAAATTGAAGACTACGTGTTAGATAAAGATATATGAAAAGACGACATGGCTCCAGTTTCCACACAAATTTGATTTAAAGTGTATTCCATAGCATTTAAGTTTATTTGAAAACAGCAATCTCTAGAGTTTCTTGCTTGTTCTTTTTAGGGTAGTCAGCGTAGTGAACGAGCAGTAGCTTAAAAGTGGCTACAATGTGACGTTTTCAAGTGTGAATTATTTTACCAATGGAATAAATGATTCTTTGACTTTGACTTTGTCTGTCTACTGATCGATCCTTTGAAGTTCAATTATTAATTTCGTTAACATGATATCGTTTTTGAAAAACAAAACAATGTATAAAATCTGTGTTCATTTCGAAGAAACGCTCTTCAAAGAAACCCCATCGGCAAATCCGCGACACACTCACGACGGGTTCAAACGAACCGACTGAGCGTCTTTGGCTGCCAATGTTCGCTGCTGCACTATTATCCTTTTTTATTTTATCGTTGTTTCCACAGATTTGGCTTCGGTATAGTCTGATCTTTTTTCCAGTGTTGCAAAAAGGTTCGTCCTAAATTGTTTCTCATAATTTTTTTTTTAAATAAGTGAACTGCTTCATAAATTATATTTCTTGTTTTTCTCTATCTAGGACAATCTTATACAATGAATGATGGCATACCTATAAATATTTAAAGGTTTCCAAGTTTCTATCGTAAGATGTATCCTATTGGATTCATATCTTCCTTTCAAAGCATCGTAGCGTGAAAGGAAATTTGTGTTCGCGGGGAAAACTTTGCAACCTTTCATACAGATTTCGTATCGAGTGATAGCATTACGTAACAGTGAAACACAGAGAGTTTACAAGCTGACGGTAACTAGCTCCTAAATATAATTATATTTGCAATCAGTATAGTTTAATATGTCGCGTTGTTGGGAAGGAATTCGCCTCGCGGTGGCGATAGCGGTTCTCCAGAGCTCACTATTATCGTATCGTGTTATGTCATTGTTACATTGACTGTGTTCAACATGACGCGAATGCTTTCGTAAATTTTTCGTTGGAATGTTTTAACTGAATCAGTGATCTAGATTTTTTGCATTATCTTTAGCAATTACTTTGTAACTCACTGTTAAAATTAAACAGTTGTTTAAATTTAACTCTGATAATAATAATTGTGTTTCTGATCATTGTTAATTATTTCACTAGTGTAACTGCGATAACACATCACCCGCATCAATTTTCGGAAGTTACACATTGCAGAATTACCGGCAAATCTGACAGGCGAAACACGCGAACCTTTCACCGGAAAATATACGTTCATTTGCGGACTGGACTCACGTTCGCGTCACGACGGAGTGTAGCGTGTCATGCCTCACTCACACCTATAGTGAATATTTGCACTAGTTTTTATCTACCGTTACACATCCAGCCGATCAAGTCACTAATTTACTATAACATGAATTACACCCTTTAAAAAACTGTTAGGTGACGTCGTTCAGGAGTTAAACAAACACGCTGTCAAAAAAAGCAGTTGGGCGCAATCCACAAATGCAAATTTAGATGCGATTAAGCGTCTACACTCTGTTGAAACAGTTAATTAAAGAACAGTTAAAGCAAGTGCCGTGGAAGAGGATCATTTATTAAAACAATAATTATAAACTGGGCCCGGCTGCTAAACGTTTAATATGATAATCTTGTATCGGCGCGTAACCCTCTCCTACCGCCGCACCAGCGCCCTGCGCGCGCTTTACTTCAAATATTAATTACGCGTGGTTATCTTTGATCCGCGGTTTAATTAATTGCGTTAATTAAATATTTTGCAAGTCGGCGCCTCCGAGTTTTATTAGTGCGATGCTCAGGCCATCCCCGGCCGCTGAGCGATTCATTCTTCTTACAGGAATATGCCTAGAGTGTGGCTAAGCCAATTTAATCTCTACGGACAAGGAAGCACCGAACAAAATGCGATATTTAAGCTAAAACTTTGATCGACTTCGGCCGAGTTATGGAAGTTGAACTCGTCTCACGCAATATTTAATATTCTATTCTAGAGAAATTGCCAATCCTTTGTGACGGCGCGATTGGGGTGGCGCTAAGGGGTTGCAAATTATTTCAATACATCTCCGCCGAGCCAGCGGAACAAGGTGAAAGGCGACACAGCGAGCTATCTCTAACAAAATCTTTCACAAAACGTTCGCATTAGGCAAAATTGCGACACAAAACAGTCGCGAGCTCCGCTGCTCCGGCTCGGAGTGGAGCTCGCTCGTTTCCATTGAAGCACGCAACTTGGACAGAATATGGATAAATCATGTAAGGTTTTTTTTCTAAAATAAGTAAACGTCAGTCCAGATGCGTCGGTCCATTTTTAACCGGTGTTTTTGGAGCGCGTCGCTTCATCCTCGACCATAAACACTCTTCAGGGAGACGCGTGATTTATTTGCGATGTGGGCGCCGGCGGCACTCTGTCACCGCCGACGGCGACGCAGCTATAACAATGTAGTGGGCAACCATCACCTTGCTACTACTTACACGAGTGTTTCCCGTCCTGCATTTAGTGGGACTTTTGTTTCTATCTTATGTCTTAGTAACTGAACCTACAGAAAATATGAAATTAACTACAATAACATTTTATTGCCGTGTTTTAATACATTTACAACGGAGAATGGAATGTCGTTTATTGTAACCATGGTGTACACAGTTGTTACAAGTAATATAGCAAATTGTACTTAAAGCTTTTGTATTTTGACACATGATGATATAATTATTATATCCGTTTATTACTTTTTAGATAGGTCTGCATAAAACCGCATTATTTTACGTTAGTATAGGTAGTAAGTACTACGAATATCAAAATTTGACAAAATCGGACGTGTTCTGCCTGTTGTCAAAAAAATTCGTTCCTCTCGAGGTCGCTAAACAACCGGTGTTGGTTGAGTTATTAAAACACATATTTGATGCATGGGAAAGCTCACATGGTGTCATAGGTACAAGCTGCGACCTTTCCAAAATATTTTACTGGAACATCGTAAGTACTTGGTTAGATTTTTCGTTTCTATCTATAAAACGTCAGCAGAAATAAAAAAATGCCTTGTACATGCAGTTGCATTTTTAAGTATAACTTCAGATACCTACGAAATTACAATGGGACCCACGAATGACTAGGTTATCGATACGGCTCAGTTTCGCGGTGTACGTAATTTAAAATCTTCTAAATATAGAAAACCGTCGATTAGCTAGCGATAGCTGTATTTTAGGAAAATCTTTGTCTCGCTGTTAAAGGCAATATATAATGTCCGCCCCGGATTGTCTCTGAGAGTTAAGTTTAAGAATTTATCATTGTTACTCTCAAGCCACGGGACTTTTATGAAAAATTTTAAGTAGGATAATAATTTCTTTATGAAAAATACTGGCAAACATAATGTTAATGTCGCTTCACAAACTCATAAATCCATTGAAGGGTCCGTTATATGCGCTTTTATACTAAAATTCTTGTTCGTAATAAAATTTGCCATCGACGAAATTTTATACTGTGAAAGCCTTTGTACCAAATATATTTATTTACACAGTTTTTGTATACTTTGCAATCCATGAGAGTAGTTCTTTCAAGTTGTTTTTAACTGTGATAGCATGTACATGGTAAATGGGTACAAATATAAATAAATATTACTAAGAGCATCCATTACAGTTATTTGTAATCATTCTTTTCTGTGGAGTCTGCCCTATGCAGAAGTATTCGTGATCAATCAATTTGACGGTTCAAATTGTAACTTAATAACGACGGTTTCAAGTGTAACTTGTTTACCTGTGATGTAAACATATATTATTTTAAATTTGAATTTACGGACAAAATACTAAGTTGCGTCCGTGTCACCGATTATAATTAGTGTGAATTACGAATTACGGCTGATAAATCTTTTGCGTAGAAAATGCGCGCGCGCGATTTTAGGGGCGTGATTTGTCGCGTACGCGCATAGATTTACCATATAGGTACCCAATACTGAATAAATGCGTGCGCGACACATCGCGGCATTGGGAGAGATCGCCGCGCGCTGTGAAAAATGACAAATCATTGGATGTGCCGGCAGCGATTGGCCAGTACTCGAAAGGTACGTATTCTCTTCGATAAATTCCATTACTAATCTGCTTGTATAAACTATTGTGTCCGCCCTCATAATGAAAGAGTATAAATTTGAATACAAAATCTGAGCGTTTTGCGAAAATTTGGTTAAGAAAGACATTATAAGAACGGTGGAACGTTAAACGTACCAAATGACAGTAAACAAAAGTCGAGGCCCGCCGATGCGATATCCTGAACTGCGCAAAGTCAACAAGCCCAGCGTTAAAGCTACAAGTTGTTCATTCATAATGAACCCCTTTGGCTTTGTCTCTTCCCGCGTGGGGCTTCATAAAGCGGTGTTTATGAAATCCGACCCGTTTAGCTGTACTTGTAATACTCGCACAATGCGGCTGATGCTAAAAACAAGCAACGACGTCAAAGGACTGGCGTGGCGGCGCGCCCGTGTAGTAGGTGAATTGGAGAACCTTAATCCGGTGTAATCCTGCCCAGACGACGGATAATGAGACATAGATTTACATTGGTCTCAGACGATTATGATCTTCTGTTACATAAATATTTACTAGAATATTAATATGTTTAGTTTGTTGTGTATAAGCCCGTAAGTCCTTCTACGAAGCAGTAACCACCCTGTTCCAATGTTAACTGAGGAATATAAATTTCATATATAAATATTTTTGAAAGAGAAATGCTTACCTCTGACATTGGTTTTCTGTCAACGTTTACTTCACCGTTTGGTACCTGTGTTACTGATATGATATTATGAGAGGGTAAAATGAAGACGCAAAATCCTACATTAAAATAGCCTGTTTTTGCAAAGACATCTCGTCTTTGGTATGTTTAATTTGGAGCTCAGTCTAAAAGGAGACTGCCTCGAATACAATTTGTAATCATCGCTGGAGTCGGATTAACATTTTCTCACAAACCGCAATCAATAGAGACGTGAATAACCAACAACAACAATAGTTGCAATTACACGAAAGCATGAATGCTTTATTTGGACCACAATGGGTTACGAGATTGGTGAATACGGGGAAGACGAACAATTATTACGTCATATTCAAAGAGGCAGCGTTGCGAGCGTTGCTTATTGAATGTCTTGTGACAATTTTATTCAGGAATATACGAACACCTCGAAATTCAAAACTATGAAGGTGAAATTCGGAAACTTTGTTGAAATTCCATAGGAATATTTTATTATCTACTAACGGGTGCATGGTACATAAACGTATAGCACGATAATGTATAAAGCTGGCGGTTTTTAAAGTCAGTAGGGTCGCGTAATCCAGCGTTGGGGAAACGGCGGGTAAACCGCAGCGGGTTGGGATAATAGCCGTGTTAGGGCAGTACGCATTTGCCTCACCCACCGGCGGTTTCGCGTCTCGCCATGGCGAACAATCACTGCAGGCTCGACGATACTTGACTTACAACTCGAGAAACGTTCCTAAAACATAACGGCTCATGGTGCTAGAAAAAATGTACCAAGAACCGTAATCTTTAAACGTCTATGACGTTTCATACATTGAATCTAGTTTTACTATGATTCTTATTTACTGGAGATTAATGATTGTAGCAGCAGTCGGGTGAACTTTTGACACTACAGTAATATCAATTTTCTCATTGACAGATTTGCATTGCATTTATACAGTGTTTACGAAGGAAGCAAATAATTTAAATTCAATTACACAAAACAAAGAGCGGTGTCATTAATCAGGGCTCAGGTGGTACAGGATACCTGACATTGCGCGTAGGGGCACCCGCTCCCCCCTTTCTGCAGGTTATTTATGGCCTCACCCCCGCCGAGACCTTCGCCGTAATCCACTGCACATCGCGTGTAATTATTTTCCACCTGAGTAAGAATCTCAATACGGCATTCATTACGGGCTTAGTCGCTGAACGCACGTCACTTTTCAGGGAGATGAGCAGGGATTACGTTTTTAATAAGCTGTCTGTTGACGTCATTCCGATACGGAATTACGAAGCCACGGTGTAAAAACACCCCTTTACTTAAATACTTGAAATGTTAAAAGTCCTCACACGATATTGTTAAGCTTTTGCTTAAACTGTTCTCGAAATTGTTGAAATCGATGATCGATGGTTCATGTCACGAAGCTCAGTGCCTTAGAGTCTATCTTAACATTTGCAGCGTTTGAGTCGTTGCGAATAAAATCCAAGTGGAGCGGCGGCGGCAACGCAATCAAGTGTCCGCGTGACGTGTACACGGTTTAAGATTCAAGGCTGCTCTTGCCGGCGGGCGAAGAGCCAGGACGGCGCGCGCGAGCCAAAGTGCTCGAGCGATCTAGGTGACGCCGGAGCCAAGCGCTGACGTTGCTGACCTAATTATCGGAAAAGAACCATTATTGGAAATGTTCCCAGTGCAACTTACAATTGAGTATAAAAGATAGTTATAGAATGAAATATGTTAAAAAACCCATTACGTCGTAAAGCGAATAAAATTACAACACTAGGCATTGTAATAAAACACTCATTCGGAGCAATATGGTCTCGCAACTCGTAAAGCTTCTCGAATTCTCCATTTGAGACTGTAAAACATACGGTGCGCGATTTAACTCACTCCTTTCCCTTTAACATGTAAACATTGTCGGAGGACGATAACCGGCGTGTAACAGCGCACCGCACGCGCGCCTCCCGCGCCTCTGTCGCACCGTCGTCTCATAATCCCTGTAATTCAGTAATTATGGGAACGACAATCATTTTAATTACACCAATATTTGCGTAATTATATAACAAGTTACTCTCTCGCGTTTAGTCGAATTCCGCCAATTACAAGAATTACAAGGCTTGCTGGCTTTTATCGGCCGTGGATAAGACAAATTCAACTTTACGCTATTCGTGTTACAATTACATTTAGAGGAAGCGTTACCTTTGGTGAATATTGTGGGAATAGAATTAAGATGCTTATTGTATCGGGCGCGAAGCCGTTTGCGTGGAGTATCATGTCGCGGGCTAGGGCTGCGGCACGGGGCGCGGAGCGGGGTGTCGAACGGTAACATTTTCATTGTGCCGTGAGTGTGTGCAAACAGAGACATTAACAGTGAACGGATATCCAAATGTTACCGACAGCCGGAAAAACTTTTGGTATTTCTCAGCGGAAAATTCTTGTATTGAGGTGAATGTGCACTCGTCTTTTGAGCTTTGCTTCCGCGACTGTCGGCGGTTTTGAAACACAAGTGTTAAAAAAGATGGTACCACTGGGCTCACTACGTAAACGTAGCCCCAACGGGCGGGGAAATACCACTCTAAAAAGTCGAAACTCTACTTACTTGTCTATATTACAGATATGCGAGTGTCGCATCAATATTCATTTCGATTTGAGTGGAGAGGAGTCGAGTTCTTGTCCCCTGGTAATGAGGGAGATGAGGTCGGGTTGTTTGTAATTATTTTAATGACGCCCGCGGTTGAAATGAAACGGTTAACCATCGTCACGCCTCGGACACTCCATACAACGGTAGAGAGTTATTTACCTACCACTATTACATAATATAGCAAGGCGCTATCTGCACCCAGGGTTACCCATCACTTTCTCGTACTATTACGTTACGTGGTCAGAGCGGCAACATAACGAAAATTCTAACGCGAATCTGTTATCTTTAACTCTATTAAGAGAATCCTGTTAATTACATAATGTTCATTAGGTATTTATATCGATAAAATATTATATTTTTCATTAATTCATTAACTGGAATAATAGTGAAGATTTATTTAAAAAATATATTAAAAGCACTTAAAATGTTGTATTTTGGACAGGTACCTTTAAATAAGGTGACCAAAGTATTCAAAATTGCGGGTCCAAGTTTATTATCACCTAGTTAATAATTAGGTACATTCACTACGCAATATTTATCGGCAATACAAATTGAAAATTCGAGAACCCTTGTCTACTAGTAATAGTAATTTATATTTAGTAGTAGTAATTTGATATTGTGTCAATCAACCCTTAAAATTATATGACTTTTGGTTTATTTACGGGATCCGTCATTTTCGCCATTAAATATCCATCCATACATTTGAAAATAATTATGGAAATACGAGTAGTTGTCAAGACTAAGGCGAAAAAGATTTCCATTTACGTGTGGTATTTCGTTAGTGTACGAAGTAACTGTTTGTTTACTATACAGTAACCTCCTCGGGTTATTCCGACGTTTAAGAGTACAATAATAGTGCGCGGAATCTGACGAGCACAATGCTGTGCGACGTACGAATGTGCGAAGTACGGGCATATCGACAGCCAAAATGCGAACGCGTGCTGAACAAGTGGAGCCCCACCCAAAAACAGAACCATTCATATAACTTCGTCGAATGTTGATTGTTGAACCGTGCTTTCGCCCAGGCCCGCAGCGCTACGGCCGGATGCAAACGCAGCGCCGGCCGCCCGCACCGGGGGACCTACGCTGCCCTCCGGCTATTGTGGGATAATTCCATGCAAGTCGACGTGCATTATCATCCTTATTGTTTTTGTTCCATTGCCCGCTATAGTGTGGAGTGAAGCTTATTAAATCACAAAGAACAAGCAATGGAGAGCAACGGAAACTGTTACAGTCGTTTGTAGTTGAACAACGACGTAAACGTGCTGATTGCTTCGTCTGCCGCCATCCGGGAATTACTCCAATTATCGCGTAATTTTCGTCCACTTTACAGAATAATTTGTTCGAGATCCACATCTTCATTTAGATTGAAGAAAGGAGATTGTTTGTGATTTAATTTCTCTCTTTGTCTTTTTGGGAAAATATTTTTATGTTTCGTCAAAAGTAAGTGAATAACTGGACGGTGAACTTTCCTTGAGTCATTGCGGCAGATTTGACTTCATTTTATCCCATGCCGAATTGCTGTTCGACGGAGATCATAAATGCCTAAGCTGGTAAGATATTGTGTTGTAATTTGAATACACAATAAACTAAAGCGTGGTATATGTGGGCTTCAACGACTGCCGTGAAATTATACTGGCTCCACTTGTTTAACCCATGTGTTTCCTACCCGGCATGCACCCTAATAGATATTCCTCTAAAAGCTTTCATTACATATAATGCTTGCTCAAAACTACATCATCTCGCAACTGTACACCTCCATCAGTGCACGCATTGTACGGATATTGCGGCGACCGCTCCGTCGCGGCCCGCACCACCCGCGCGATGTATTCAGTGCCTAAAAATGAATTTTAATGGTCACTTAGGCCCGGATAATGAAGACAGCGCGTCGCCGCCGCGGGCGATCGGTCCCCGCCTGTCTGATGGCTGTTCTCGCTTCGGATGCGGAGGGCTCGGTTTGAAGTCTTTATACCGACCGTGAAACTTCGTGTTATCAAAGGGAGACAAAATAAACAGCCAGTATAATAGTGCAGATGAGGTAGGCATATGGTGCGAAAAATAAAACAGATGCTATCTTCCTCGAGCAAAACGTACACGTGATAAATAACGTTGTTCAGCGTAACAAAAACGTACAGGAAAAACAGCAAATGGATTTCTGTGGTTTCAGCTTAACCCTGCGGAAGGGCGTGACTTACGGTAATAAATCTTACGCAACTCGGATATTTTATGTAAGAATCCTTCGATAAAAACTATCGCGTCAGCAAACGGTGGGTTGTCAAAGCACTCGCCGCGACGCGCTGTCAATAACAAGGACCGATGATAAATCGCGTTGTCAGCGCGGTGCGACTCGCGGCGGCTTCGCGCGACGTGACGCGCTTCACCCGTCCGCGACCCGCGTCAAACCATTGTCATATTGACACACCGCGTGAAGGGTTACATGCTTATTTTCGGATGTTCGATTCGTGATTTCGCACACAATACGCGCAGGTAATTTTTCATGCGAGCGGACGCCTATACGCCTACAAGGACAATTTTTTACGTAAACTGTCACCGGCAATTTTGTATCCTGTTGCCCTTCCCCTGCACAATGTGTTATTTCGTACAAGATTTCATTATCGACAGCGAAGCGAAGTAGACGTTCTGTATGGCTACTTTCATTATGAGCAGAATTTGCACCGCGACGTTTTTCGCAGGCTCCACTTATAAACGGAAAACTCAATCAAAAAGTCCAATAAGAGCGGCCCTCTGTTTTGAAGCGACGAGTAATCACAATCTGTGGAAGTTCCCCTAATGACGCCGCAAACCCTAATCCAAATGGCAGCGTGAGAAATCGGCTGTGCGGTGGCGGTCGCCGCACCTGCCCGAGATTTGAATTTTTAAATAGCTCCGCGTTTTTCCCATTACCAGACCAGACAAGGCCCTCCACGCTTCCTGCCCCCCAGGCTCCTAAATACTTGAAACTCTAATTGAATAAACGTGTCGCGACTGCGGCACGATCGGCGCGAGCGGATAACCAATGAGGCGCGTCGATCCGATTTCGCGGACTGCGAGTGTCCTGGCGACGCGTCTTGCCGAGAACCCTTTCCGCGCTTGTTGCGAAAACTTGGAAGCTTAAGTCCACAAAAACTGACAAAACTCCCCGCAAAAACTAAGCTTGGTTCGTGGAAGTGTGAGCAGATGAGATAAACGTATTGAACATCGGCAAGGAATGTCCTAAGTTTCATAGCAATTAAATTCGGAGTTGTGAAAATGAACATTCCTATTTTCGAAATTATCAGTGGCATCGTTAAGCTCCCCTTCTTTATTAAAGTCGGAGAAAGGATTTGTTTTGGAGTTGGTCTAACAAGTCCCTTGTCTTTCAAACTTTTGAATATCTAAATATCGGCTAATTTCCGCCCGCGGTTCATTAATGGTTCATTTAGAATTCCGTATTTTAGAGAACGAGGTATGAACAACTCCTTCAGTTTGTTCAGTTTATTCGCCGGCGTGTTTGTGTATTTACTTTGTTTACGACTCCCGCGATATTTAGCTGAAACGCAAAAAAGATCGGACAGCACCCTGTTCAGTGTACATACTTTTAAGAGAAAGCTCTAGAAAAACGACGCTAGCGAAACCCTACTAGTACCTGGGTACAGAAGTTTTAACCGAAATTCTACATCGTGAGACGTTTCTCCTGAGTTTAATAAACTTGAAAGAGAACAAAGAAAATAATATGGCAATATCGCAAGCCGGCCCAACTATACTCGGCGCGTTCGGCAACAATCGTCACATAACAATCCATTGCGGCTCTTATCTCCCCTGTCTTGCCATCTTAACTACCAAATACCTGCATATTTATACCCTCACCCCCCCTTGTAACCCATCCTAATCTTTCTCGAAGTAATGGTCAGGGGCAGTGATATAAGGGACCATTGGCGTCGTCTTAATACGCATCTGAGACCTTTGGCTTGAGGGGCACTTGTAATGGCCACTTGCACCTCGAGAATTAACTGAGATCTCTGATTAAATAATCTCGCCGAGGTCTTAGCTTAAAGCACCATAATGGTTTATTTACGTTTTCTTAATAATTTTTATTTTTATCGAGTTCTTAGGTTTTCGCGATTGTTACACATAGGAAATGAAACTATTTTTCCGGATTTAAATCGCGTATATTTGTTTTTTAAAACAAACTGACGTTTCGGGCCCTTTGAGCGTGATGGTTCACAGATGTCACAATACACGGATTTTTGTAATGAAAAGCTGAAACAGATAGATTTTCCTTCTGTGTTATCGCGTTGTGCAGATACGGTGTGTAATGACCCTAATCATAAAATTGTACTATTAAATTTATATGATCGTATAATAGATGTTTTAAAGAAAGCCGCAGTGTATAGCTGTAAGAACAAAAAGTTTTATTGTAAAAAGAAATATGTCTGTGGTTGGAATAAGCATGTTAAAGCCGCTCATAGTGAAGCTCGGTTATGGTTTCAGTACTGGGTGCTGTATAATAAGCCCAGAGATGGGTTTGTTTACGATAAGATGCGTGTTTCTAGAAATGTTTTTAAAGCAAAATTAAAATGGTGTCAAACAAATGAGCGACAGATCAAAATGGATATCTTAGCTGTTAACCATGCAAATAAAAATTTTTCTAGTTTCTGGAAACACACAAAAAGGTTGAGTCCGAAACCAAGTGCTCCAGTAAGCGTAGACGGATTAAGCGAACCCTCGCAGATAGCTGAAATGTTCAAAGAACATTTTAGGGTCCAACCTACTGTGGGTTATAATAGGGTTGATAATGTTTATCATAATTGTAATAGTTACCGTACCGGAAAAAAGGGGGTTTTGATTGGGGCAAAGGATATTCGATCTGTTTTGAGAAAAATGAGTAAAGGTAAATCACCAGGACATGATCACCTAAGTATTGAGCACCTGCAGTATGCAGGGGTTCATCTACCGCGAGTCTTAGCAATGTTTTTCTCTCTTTGCCTGAATCACGACTACTTACCAGACAGCATGTTAAAAACCATAGTTGTACCTATTGTCAAAAATAAAACTGGAAATGCAGGTGACAGGTCCAACTATAGGCCAATATCCCTGGCGACTATTGTGGCAAAGGTGCTGGATAGACTGCTTGATCAGGAGCTAGGTACTTGTGTCAAGCTCCACGATGCACAGTTTGGTTTTAGGCCTGGGCTTTCTACCGAAGCTGCTGTTTTGTGCCTCAAGCAGACTGTCCAGTACTACACTGCTAGGGATACGCCGGTGTATGCTGTGTTTTTGGACTTGTCGAAGGCATTCGACCTAGTTCAGTATGATATTCTATGGAAGAAACTTATTGAGGACACCAATCTGCCTCAAGAATATATCTCGATCCTGGAGTACTGGTATTCTCACCAGCAAAATTATGTAAGGTGGTCTGGAGAACTTTCAAGCTTGTACAGGTTGGAAAGTGGTGTGAGGCAAGGTGGAATTAGCTCACCAGCGCTTTTCAACTTGTATATGAACAAGCTGATCGTTGAACTCAGTGGCGCTGGTGTTGGCTGTTCTATTGACGGCACCTTTGTGAACAACTTAAGCTACGCCGATGACATGGTGCTGCTGTGCCCATCGATCAGTGCTCTCCATAAACTCATAAGCATCTGTGAGCGATATGCGGAGGCCCACGGACTCAGGTACAACTCTGCTAAGAGTGAGCTGCTAGTTTTCAAAACTAAATACAAGACCTACAAAGTTCCACCTGTTAGGCTTAATGGCACTCCTCTCAAGCAAGTACCGAGTTTTAAGTATCTGGGTCATTGGGTCGACGAGTCGCTTAAGGATGATGTGGACATGGAGCGAGAGCGTAGGGCTTTGTGCGTTAGAGCCAATATGCTCGCCCGCAGGTTTGCACGCTGTGCAACACAGGTGAAAGTTACCCTGTTTAAAGCGTATTGTAACTCGTTGTACACGTGTAGCCTGTGGATGAATTACTCCCAAGGAGCGTACAAGGCCCTGCGCACTCAGTACAACAATGCCTTCAGGGGACTGATGGGGCTGCCACGCTACTGCAGCGCGTCAGGTATGTTAGCGGAGGTTGAGGTTGATAGTTTCTCAGCTATCATCCGAAAGAGCATCGCTTCTCTAATCTATCGTGTGCGTGGCAGCCCCAACAGCCTCCTGCAGACGGTCGCGGCGAGATTGGACGTGGACAGTGCGATTATGCGACACTGGACCAGCGTCCATCTCGCCAAAGACGTTAGGTTAAGTTACAATAATAATATTTTTATAAGGCACTAACATAGGATTAAGCAAATTGTTACTAACACTTATATGGATGCAAGTCCGAAATAAATGATTTTTATTTTATTTTATTTTATTTATTTATTTACAGGTCCCACGGTCACGGTTAACTGTGGTGGTACAGTCTTCAACCACGTATGTCTAATATTAATGCAAACCACCCCATTTTTCACTATAGTTACAACAGTTATTTATTTACCTTATTTTTCATTTTACAAAGAAAACATTTCAATTTACGCTATTTAAGTCTTACAAATTATTTTATTAAATGAATTTTTATTAAGTTATATTTATTTTTAATTAGTAATAGAAACGGAAACGAGATAGAGATCTAATTTACTATGGAATAAGAGAATTGTGGTACTTTAGCTTTCTTAGATGTTTTAATTAAAAGAAATCCTAATAACACCTTAGGCCATACTGTATTTCGAAAGAAAACCCATACAGATAGGTACCTCATTGGTAATTCCCATCACCATCCTAGCCAGTTAGCTACCGTGGGCAAATCTTTGTTTCAGAGAGCACATGATGTATGCGATAGTAATCATCTGGCAGAGGCATGTCAGGCACTTCAGCATATAAAGCAAGTCCTACATGCGAATAAGTTGAAGATTCCACCAACCAACCAACAGTCGAGCGAAGCCCTGCCATTTTACCTTACCAGTTCCTGAGACCCGTGAAATGTAACATCCCCTTACAGGATGCAGGAGTTTACAAGCTTGACTGTGAGTGCGGTCTCTCTTATATTGGACAAACGAAGCGAAGTATTTGTACCCGCGTCAAAGAACATATAGCTGATGTCAAACAACGTCGCGTAAACAAGCCTGGAGTTTGCGAGCATGTCATGGATAAACCTACACATTGAATGAAGTTTGACAAACCCCAGGTCCTTGCAAAAGAAGTCCGTTATCTACCCAGGATGCTGCGAGAGGCCATTGAAATTAAAAAACATACTAATTTTAACAGGGAAGGTGGTTTGGGATCCAGTATTTCCTATGATGCAAAATCTCAAATAGACATAAGACTGCAGTACTAATTAACATGTATTAATTTGTTCTAATTTCTATTATTAATTAATAATAAATAGAACTTAATAAAAATTCATTCAATAAAATAATTTGTAAAATTTAATGTAGCGTAAATTGTAAAATTAAAAATAAGGTATTTGATTAATAACTATTGTAACTATAGTGAAAAAATAGGGTGGTTTGCATTAATATTAGACATAACTGGTTGATGACTGTACCACCTCAGTCAACTGTGACCATGGGACCTGTAAATGGCCCGAAACGTCAGTTTGTTTGAAAAAAACAAATATACGCGATTTAAATCCGGAAAAATAGTGTCATTTCCTATTAATAATTTTTGTTGAATTTTCGACTTGTACAAACTATTGATATTAACTGCCGTATTATTATATGAATACCAGTTGATTAAAAGTGTTATTTATTTCACTTTCCTTCACACGTTCTTTTAAATAACGCGCGTGATTCTAACCAGTCAATAAACTTTTCATATGTATCTAACTACATTTGAAAAGCATTTTCTCCAAGAACATGACGTAAAAGTGATCCGCAGACTCGCAGCTAAGCAACAGTCGGATGTAAAGTCGATATCGGGCTCACGGTTCAATGGTAGACGATAATCCGGGAGAGGACTCTGTCTGCGCTCAAAGAGCGATCTCGCAAAGGGATCTGCCGTTCCCGCACGGAACACCCTCCGAATAGTAACACCTCGGATCAAATTTATCAATCGAAACGGTAATGTTCTTTCAATAATTAAATACGTATTAAAACAATATAATATGTTGATAATATTACAACAATAACAGCTCATGACGTTAGTATCATCAGTACAGTATCGCAACATTCTGTTACATATTTTATTGACAGAGTTCAAGACAAGAACACAATACCGGTAAACAATAGTCTCTACGTAGCTACTTTGAAAACGATTGTCGACAAGTTATGTCGTTCTAGATCCGAACGTATACTGAAGTAGTGGGACTCCTCGACTCGGTGACAAATGATAAACGTCTCGTCGAAAGATGAAGAAATCCGGTTAGCTCTCTTAATAGGATTTCTAGAACGCTCCCAGTTCATGACTGTACTTTGAGTTTAGTCTGATTGAAGAACAGGTTCTCGCTGACATGGTTAAGTTATTTTGTAACAATTCACGATTTTGTATTGAATCATTTTCTTCTTAAATAAAAGTATGAAAAGTTAGTGGTTTCAAGGTATACGAAATTTATTAAATCTCAATTGATTCTTTGTATATCCTATATATTTTATCGTATAATTAAAACGGTGCAAACAATTCCGATCTCGTCGATACTTGGGCACAGGCCCCGAGGGTGAACTGAACGGGTGAAATTAACAAAAAAATATTCGTGCCCGACGAATATTAAAGAAATATTTGCAGGAATAAAAATATTTAATAAAGAAAATAAGAGAGTGGAAGTATGGTGTAGCGCCATCTGGCGACGGAATTAACTCCCTACGTAATATAATTTTGCTTATAGCAACCAGAAACTCGTCGACTGGGTACTCCCTCCGCCCCACGTCTCGATCGCCGCTGGTCCCTGTTTACTTCGATTTGGTTTCGTTTAACCCTGTAATGGTTGAAGTGTGTTTATTTTTAGTGATGCAATCTATTTTACAAGGAATCGAAGAAATTTGAAATTGTGAAGGCGAGTGCGAGTGCAATTACCAATGATGGCGCAAAAACCTGTTGTGGTGTAATATATCCATCGTAACAAACAAAATAACGTGTTGTGATATACCTATTATGTGAACGCGGCGCACCCGAGAGATTCAATACCCGATTTTGAAAGTCGTTTACAATGTTGTAAATATATACAACAATAATAATGACGTTATTTATAGTTAATCGATAAACAAATGGCGCTCTATAATTCATTCAGCACACTAACACATTGTAACAGAATGTCCCGCGTCTCCCCTCTTCAGTTGGTTCTCGGCAAAAATATGAGGCAAGGGTAAAATAACAAGCTTACAGCCAAACAAAGGGAAGGCGCGAGTTCTTTGCACCGTTTCCAGCCGAAGGAGATTCGAACCATTTTTGTACCAAAGCACGTAGATCGGCGCCGAATTAACTCGGTTTGCCTGTTTTGATTGACAGATGGGGAAATATTTTTATTCTGTTATTTTTTCTTTTGAAGATTTTGATTTGGTGAGTGCCGCATTGACGGTTACAGGTCACGTTTCAGAAACAAAAATACAAACGCGGCGACGTTGATTCGATATATACAGGCATCCAATCCAGTTCATTAACTTAGGTCGTGTAACTCTGTGAAATGTCTAGTTACTTGAATAATGTTACTAGAAACCGTGGTGCATTCGATATCCAATAACCTCGTATTCGTTCGATAAGCACGACGTCAATGCTTAGGAATATCTTAATACAAGAGTGCGACGTCGTCGCTCGAGGTCGGCACGCCACTGACGGCCGCAGGCGGTCTCCGCGGACCTCTGCCATTCAATCTGTTTATGTACCGACTAACCAACGGTACAACTGTTATGCAGACTATCGAACACGGCTATATATATTTTTAACTTTATCGTCAACGCATTAGGAACTATCGCTTAAACAAAACCAATTCATGCGATGGCAAAAGTAACGTTGTTTATGCGATGGTTTCAATTTTGAAAGCCAACAAAGCCTTGCTTTGTTGCTGCACACGGAGTCGGAATGATATGCAAGACAGACTGTGAATTATGACGCGGCTGTTTACATAAAAATGTATTGTATGATGATTAACATTGCTGAATAAGACACGGTAGCGATGCAAGAAAAAAAAACGAAGACGATTTCATTAAGGAAATATAATACCAATAAGGCTTTTGGAAATGACAGCACAAAGAGTGCGCGAAGCGAATTCATGGTATTATTACAAGGAATCCGCAGCTCGTTTCCGCCGTTGCGGAATGCGATGCGAACTAATCGGGGTCGACGACGTTGTCTCTTAAAATGAAAATGTACGCAAGTACTTCAGTTGAGTGTTTTTCTGACAACTGGCTAAAGATGTGTCTTCTTTCAAAATAGCAGTGTGCAAAATCGAATAAGGAGCAAAATATTTGTTGAATCTGTAACTAAGCTAAATAAACACAGCCCGAAACAATAACTACTGATCAAAACGCACAAAAAACAATAATAAGAAATTGATCGCACCTATGAAATGTTAAACGAGCAGATTTTGCGATTAGGTAGGAACAACTTCGAGAAGGAATCCAAGAGGAGGATTCAGCCTGGCTGGTCAGCGTTTGGAAAACTACGTCGAGTCTTCGCGTCACCTATACCGCAAAGTTTGAAAACAAAGGTTTTCAATCAGCGCGCTCTACCCGTTATGACATACGAGGCCGAGACGTAGACAGTCACGAT
This sequence comes from Hyposmocoma kahamanoa, assembly GCF_003589595.1. Lineage (NCBI taxonomy): Eukaryota > Metazoa > Arthropoda > Insecta > Lepidoptera > Cosmopterigidae > Hyposmocoma > Hyposmocoma kahamanoa. Next base: position 260,667 of record NW_020653856.1, read on the forward strand.
ACGACTAGTCCACCAATTCAAAGTCGCTCAGCGAGCTGTGGAGCGAGTCATGATCCGAGTTTCTCTGAAGGACAACATACGAAACGGGGTTATATAACATAGAACCAAGGTCGTCGACATAGCTGGTAAAATAAGCAAGCTGAAGTGGCTTTGGGCTGGCTACATCTGTCGAAGAACCGATAACCGATGGAAGAATCGAGTTTTCGAGTGGAGACCACTGTTCGGCAAATGTAGTGTAGGACGCCCTCTGGGTAGATGGAGTGACCGTCTGCGAAAGGCTGCTGGCAACAAATGGATGCGATAGGCCGATGATGATGATGATGAAATGTTAAATTGAAAACTGTGCCCATAAAGTGTTGAATATTATGGTGCAATACCGACTGATTTTTGCATACTCTGATGAAAGAAACTTCACACTGCCTGCTTTAATTATCTAGGTGCTGGATGCGCACTTTGCTAAAGTTGTAATATCTAATAGGCATACATAATACATTATGGAGCATGTAGTGTTATAAATACTGGTTAACAGTTGTACTAATCTCTAGAGGAGGCATATTATGCTTACCGAAATATTTACCAGCTACACTACTAGATTTCAATGTTTGTTTTTAGTAACCAAAATCACACAAAAATAATTGAAAAAATTAAATTTATAACCCTGTCCATAGCGAAGACCCGTGCGCCCATTATCGTGACGATGATAATGGCGATGATTTGTTAAAGTGTGAATGTACGTGGGTATTTCGAAACATCCCTTGAATAGAGTAAGAGTGTACCAAAATTTGTGTACATTATTTTTAGCTTGTATGTTGTCGAGATAATCAAAGCTGTAAAGCCTTCTGAATCGAGCACAAATACATGACACTCGTCTTTCATTTGTAAATCGAAATAGTAATTAAGTGCATTTTCTTGAGATCACTAGATCGGATGCGATCCTATGGTTGGCGGGTTTGGCAAGAAAACAATTGTGGTGCTCGTAGTAAATCACACTGTGCTCTATTTAATTTGCTCGCAGCACGGGGCCGGCCCGGCGGCGGCACGAAGACGATACGACGCCGGCGGGGAACCGGCGCGCCTCCGATAGTTCGCATTGAAATGGATCCGTCTCTTCCATAAATTAAATAACTCTCTGCCCGTGCGGTACCAGCTGCCCTCGATAGTGTTATTGTTATTCAAAACTTCTGGAATTTCTCAAGTTTTGCTAGTCCAATGTGAAGTAGAGTAGTTGCAATGCAATTTGTAAAACACCGATTCTCCATCAGCCTCTCCTTACAATTTAATAGTAATACTGTTACACTCTTTTCTCTTATTCTGTCAGTTCGAAGTGACTTTGTAGCGAGTTTTCATCCAAGGGTACCTATAATCTAATCGCATTCTGGCTCTCGCGTTAAGACATCGGCATCGAGGACTGCCCCTCCTCCAATAGTATTTTCATTACTTCGCGTCCCGCGGAACTCGAGAACAGTTATTTAAGCGATCGCTTCATTACTACTCTAATTTGATCACCGTGATGTATGGCGCTACAATTTGGCAGCCACTGCTGAGCGGGAAGAGAGGTTTAAGTGAGTTTGTGGCTTAGGGTGGCTTGTCTGTAATGAGTATTATACATATATGTAGTTTTAAAACTATAAGAACAGTTATTACAATTCACACGTTTTACGGCAAGGCATATTCCCGACCAGCGCCAATACTTGTGAATACACAAGAAAACACAATGAGACGTGCACAAAACCGCGTCCCTACGAAGAAATTGCTTCATCCGCGGCAAAGCAATTTCTTTGAAAATATCAAATGTAGGGCCACGGCTAAACAGTTTCTACGAAATTATTAAGAACATCTTGCGGAAACGTGACGGTGTCCTTTTTATTGGAAATTCTGAGGTTGTGCTATAACAGCAGCAGGATGATCCTTTCGACCTGGCGAGGTTTATCCCTTCCAAATGGGTTTCATGCAAAATTGCCTGCTCACAGCGTAGTATAGGCCCCAGCGGGTTGAGGCCGAGCAGGCCCTGATTGGCTCCGGCCCTAAGCCGGCGGCTTACCAACGGATTCTTTCAAGCGTTACTGCGAGCTTACTTCGCATCGGTTAAATCGTGATTCTAGGTCGCGGCTTTGGTTTTCGGATTAAAATCGATTGTGGCGCAAGTATGGTGTAGAATATATTATAATTCGCTCACTGAATAATCATGTGAAATCTTTTTCTATGCGCCGCATTAGAGAAGTTTACACAGACGTATTATAAATATGAGAAATAACGAGAAGTATTATCTGAATAAACCTGAACGTTTGTTTTCAAATTGCATTCCGCATACTATACTAATTACTTTTATTTGAAAAGTGTATAACGTAACAAAAGTAATAAGCAAATTGATCATGCCAATGACATCGTTGTACTTACGACTTCGAATATGGCTACTAAAGTTATCACCAAAAATGTAAAACGCACCCCAGCTCGAAATAATGATCCGCCGGAGGGTGAACTATCTCTTTGTTCCTCGCACAGTACAATCGACATCGCGTCAAATTTCGACCTTAATACGCACACTGCAACAGACATTAAACTAGCACTGTCAAGTACAGGGTGTTGGGGTTGTAACGATCCTATCCTATCCTCTGCCCTAATTAGCGGGAAAAGTGCGCGGCGCCGTAGCGAGCGCTCGTTAGTTCCCACTTTGATCCATTATGATGCGAATTAATAACCCCTATGCATTCTATGTATGAACTTTTCTTTTGTTTTGCATTTTTGGATGATTGCGTCGAATTTTGAGGAGGGTCTTAATGGTGTTGAGGGTACAGACATCGAGAAAATTACAAGAAAATTCATGAAACTGGAGTTTATTTTATCATAATATTGCAATTTTAAGAAAAAGTTATTGCATGTACACTAGCTTTCACAAGTTTCAATTATAAGCTGAATTTATTTTATATGTCGTATACAAATTATAAATTCATCAAAGAATCATCGACAGTGTTCCAGAGAAATAAGCTCAAGCGCTGTAAGCGGTCGCAGGCTTGCAGCGCTCAGCTCGTTTCGCTCGCCGACATAATATTTTAAAGCATTTCAAACTGTTTTACTCATTCGTAATTAATCTGCGGCGATATCCGCAGCTCGCGAGACGTTAACATTCAACTTTCCAAATGAGTTATTTACTGTATGAGAAATTTCTATGATGTTTACAACTTGAGGGAAAGTTCTATTCTGTGTACAAAATTAACGAACAGAGAGATGTATACGAAACAATTATGTAAATTATTTTGTAAGACTTGGGAAAGGCAATACCAAAAAGAGCTAATTGGAATTAGTGAGAACTTTTGTTCCTGACATCTCGTAGAATCTCATAGGTGCTGAAGTAACGAAGGTGCTATGTACGCGTTTTCAATAATGATGGCAAGCGAGCGAGTTCGTTCGCCACGAGAAACTGTTAGACGTTTAAAGCTTAGCAGTCGACTTCTAGCAGCTTTTTAGGAAGTGAGTGAGTAATGGAGTCCGGTCTGTTCACATTCAACCGAATTATTCGTTTGGAAAAGCCGTTTATTCAAGAGACCTAACAAAGGAATTACACAATCGACTTTAACGAGCGTGATGAAAATTGCTCGTTACGTGAATTATTCATTTATAAATATTCTTTTCATTTATAATTGACGAATTTTTTAATGATTATCGTAAATTATTTTCAGGGACGCGCACAAAATCGGAAGTGCCAAAATGTCAACAGGCGAATAGCATATGGCAGATTACAATAAATTGTCATTAAGGGCCATAAACACAATGAAAATGATATTCATACACAGTCGCTGAAGTTAAGGGCTCTCGAGACGCTTTGGGTACGGTGGCGCGACTTTTAACGACCACCAATGTCGACTAACGACGATAATACAGCAGTTATAATGTTTGTAGTGTATTTACGCGATTACAAATAATGCTTTTCAAATAAACTTCTCTTTTGTTGACTTCATAATAATCACAGTAGCACTTTAATTCTGATTTTAAATTTTAAAACTACAATCGAATTTTGGTGGTTGTAAGTTTATTTCCGAAGGCAATTTTCGTTAAGACTATCGCCTAAAATAATGCAGGTGAATTTTTGAGCTGCCCTCGAGTTGCATAAAACAATTGAAAATATCGATCCCGCCGCCCCATAAAACCCCACATGTAAATTTTCCAAAAGGTTCAATCCCCAAACCCCAATCTTGGCGTATCCCCGCGGGATCCCACTCAAAAGGGGGCGCACAAACGGGTAATTCGATAAATCAATCGCTTGGTATTTTTGTCGGAGTGTTTGCGTTCGATTGTTCGAGAGTGATAAGTTGTTTATGATGCTCAGCCACTTTTGTTTGCGCCGATAGTTATAATATATATCACTCGTCTTCTCTCTACCTTGTTTTCTTCGTAATCACAAAACGTATGAATATCATCTCGTCGTATTCGATGTGTCTCGTTATCACCGGATTACCATCCAATTGATGTTTGAGCGAATTTGGTGTTATGTTATTTTTTTCTCTTGTGTGACAACATTTGCTTGTTTTGTTTTCGCAGTTCTTGTCTTTGTTTTGCCACACCCAATTGCATTTTAGGATCCACACATTTCCTTCAATTTTACAACGCAAGCAAGTCAGCAAAGGACTGCTTAAAATGCTCAATTAAACGAATAGGAATAAAAACCTATACAATTAATACTATAGTCGTCACAAAGTAAGAGGTACCTTTAGACACTTGTCATGGCAACATAAATAGGGATGTGAACTAAACGTATCGGTGATCATATTAAACGATTCTCTTGAGAAATATATTCAAAATTTTATGAGTCTCTGATCGTGTAGATTAGTTTTTGGGGTTATTGGTTTTCAGTTTTAGAAAATTAAATGTTAATTGTTACATTTATTTAGAATTTGCATACAAGAAAAAAATAAAATAAAAAGAAACAACACAGAAAAAAACAATCAAAATAAAAAAATAAAAAGAAATAAACAACATAGAGAAGGAAGAAAAAAAATTAAATAAAAATAAGAAAAGCAAAAATACAAAAACAATAATTAAAAACATTCATACTACGGAACAAAATCACATTCAAAACGAAAACTAAATTACACCACTGATTATTTAAGTAAATAATACTACATGTAAAGATATTTTGTGTGGTGCCAAAAGGGTAGCTGCGGTAACAAAAGGGTTACTAACTCAGTATTTGCTGGAAAACGCAGTGCATTCCCACCACCGATTTTAGTTAGGACCTTCAGTGAGGTATAATAATAATAATAATAAATAACGCACACACTCAACATAGCCCCGCACTAGGGAAACCCTGTGTCGCGGGTGCCATGGACACACACATAGACAACCACAAATTACACCCAAACTCACGAGAGAAATAAATGTAGGCCATACAAACATTTCTCCCGGCCCGGGAATCGAACCTGGGACCTCTGCGTGGCAGTCCGGCATGGTAACCGTTCGGCCACGGAGGCAGTTGTTCGTTCGGTCACGGTGCAACATATGCGATAATACCTACTTAACGAAAATAATAAAATACATATAAAAGTATAATAATAGATGCCTTTAACTATGTGCGAGTGTGTGTTTATAGGTACTTACAAATAATGTATATAAAATACATAGGTATAAATAACGAATTTACCTACATAAAGCAACTAGTGTAACAGTAAATAACAAAAATGTAATAGTCGTAACATAAATACATAAGTTAGGTATAGTGCGTGTAAAAAAAGTATAAATAAATAAGTGCCGGAAAATGTTAGGTGAATTCCTTCTGATTTTCCAACAAAAAAGCCTTAAAGCTTGCGCTTAAAAGCATTCGTATTGGAAATGTTACGAAGAGGAGGAGGTGGATCATTCCATCACTTGGATGACGCAAACCTGAAACTGCTTCCTGCCCACCGAACGGTAGCCCGAACCTTGTGCTTGAAACAGCTTTGAGACAACAGACTTTGTATTTTTTTTAAATTTTATATGTTATTTATTTATAATACATGTACATGTGTTGCTCTGGGGATCGTCTAAAGATATAAGATTCGAGCAGTATATTGCCTAAAGGAGTACATCAAGCAGCAACGCGACCTTTTATAGATAAGTACGCAAATTTTAAATCCACAATTTTTCCAGGATAATATCAATCAATCGCTGTGCATTCCGCACTTCCTAAGGAATGGCGTGCTGAGCAGAGCCTGAGCCTCTGTTTCCTGAGTGGATTTTTTATTGATTTCTCAAGTCTATAGATGCCTATTTAAAAATTTTAAAGTTTTGTTTAGTGTTTTATAAGGACTATACATACTTATTAAATACTTATTAAACACCAAGATCAAACACACAAAAAAATTGTCTTCGACTCTGCAGGCCTCGAACCTGCGACTGCGGGATTCCGTCTCTTGCTCTTTACCAACTGAGCTACAGGTCGAGTGACCAAGTCGACAAAGATTCTTCTTCATGCCTATTATAGATCTTTGTATTGAAATTGTTCTGCTTTCGACGTCATAAGCGACCTCTGTGAGAGATTTACGAAAACCTCTCACTCACCTTTTTTGTTTTCGACCGCTTTATTAATATAATTATAGCAAAACTATTGGGGCTATTTCACAAAAAATATATGAATATTGCGGTTTAAAATGACTGTTTAGTTAAATCCCTTACAACGAGTTGGTTGCAAAAAGAACATTTTTTTAACATTTTCTTTTCTTGCGGTTCACTATACTAATTTCAAAGGCTGGGGTCAAATCAGCTAAACATCACATGAGGTGTATCATTGACAACAACCACTTGACGTATGAGGAAATTTCTTCTTTATTTACACAAGTGGAGGCGATTCTGAATAGTCATCCCTTGTACCCTTTAGCATCCTGTCCTAATAACCTTCGTTTTTTTCAGGACACCTCGTTATTAAAAACCGTTGTCTGCTTCATCAACAGCAAGTTTGACAGGTAATAAAGAGAGTCAGCTCCAAAGATATGAGCGCTTGGAAATGACAGCATTTCTGGCAGAGGCAACTGAGAGAATGTTTATCCATGATATAACAAATGACGAAATGGAAAATCGATGCAGCAAAACAGCCTTGGTGACATGCTGTTGTGGACTGAGAACAATGCGTCACCATGGAAACTTGGTTGCGCCTCATTTCTGGATCAAATAGGATAGTCAGAATCGCAGGAGTCAAAACCAATAAAGAAGAAAGGCGTCGGTGTCAATCGTATCTCGTCTCAAAAATCGTATCTGTAAACTTCTCACAGCGGAGAACCTTGAGGGTTAAAAAATATAGACTTTCCACGGCTGGGAATATATTTAGGCTGAGCACTACATAGTGTCGCAAAATATAGTAGCAATCAGACTACATTGATCATCTTAACGGAGGCCTTTATTTTTAATCATATGCAAAATTGTCATGTCATCTCACTCACCTCATCAAAATAGTAATTGAATTCACTGGTTTTGGGAATTTTGTTTTGTGCCTTTATATCATTCAACAAAGATTACTTAGACTTAAGAGACAATTTTATTTGAATCTTACTTTACAGTAGATCAAATGATTATTTTCAATGCAATGGCCATGCCGTCTTTTATTTCGTTTTTTCTCTTTCGGCCTCGGTTTTCGAATATCTCGCAATTCAATCTGATTTTTTTACATTTAAATATCCTAATTGGGTTCAACTTCTATTATAACATTATCTTTGATTTTGACTCTGTTTTGCGTTTTCTTCTTGAATAAGATTTTCATGTAATTATCGTTAATCTGATTATGGGTTTGTGTCTGTACCTCGGGAAATTTTGTTACGAAAATAGAAACTAAATTGCTATATCCTTAATAATCTACGAATAAATGTTATGTGCGACAATTTTTTAGAGATTTGACTAATGCTCACGGATGAAAATGTAAACGCGCTGTTAAATTACATACTCCCTGTAAAACGCACGTCGCACAATTTGGTTGTAATTACTAACGACCATACTTAACTTCAAGTGCGCATTCACCTGGAGATGTCATCTGCCGGCAGCGGCAGTGCGAAGGACAAAAACGCAATCATCTGCGGTCAAGTCACGCCGCCGTCGACGTCGACTTGACATCGTGATTTACGATCTCTCCACGCTTTTTGCGACTCTTTAGGAGGCACCTTCATGCGACATATCCCAGGACAATTAATTTCTATTAATTCACGTCTTTCTTTAAAAATCATTTGATAGACCAGTCCTTTTTTTATTGTGTTTTGATAGACAGTACGATCTAAAGTAAGACTGGAAATAAATAGCTAGGGATTTGGCTGTGCAATTTCTGTTTGTGCTGGATTGCGGCTCGGTCGGACGTGAGACGTCCTTTAAAGTAAATCGGTCGGTTATGAGCATTCATTGTGCTAGTGTATTATCATTATTGAGAGATATGGCGATAGAAAACGGAGTCACTTTGAGCTGACTCCGACTTTTCGTGATATATCATATCGATAGCCGCCTGTCTCCAGCTACTTAGAATCGTCCAACTTCAGCTTCGGCGGATACATTGAATTCATGGCCAAAAACGCAGCAAGGAAGCTTGGCATCCTTTTCAAGGTGAGGCGTTACTTTGCACCAGGACGGTTGCTTCAGCTGTACCAAGCACAACTGCATGGAATACTGCTGCTACCTTTGGGAGGGCTCTGCTACATATCAACTGGCCACGATGGATTTAATTGACAACCGTGCCAAGAGGCTTGTAGGTGACTCGATATTGATGAAGGTGAAGCTGCAGAGCCTTGAACACCACCGTAAAGTTGCCTGTTTATCGTTATTTTACAGGATATATCACGGAGAGTGTGCGATGGAACTACACAATTGGATTCCGCCATCCCCTTTCTATCACCGGGGGGCTAGGCTTAGGCTTGGGTTTCACCTTTATGTTGTAGATATTCCAAAGATTTGCACGAAGCGTTACGCTTACACATTTATATGGCCAACGGCTATGGAGTGGAATTCTCTGCCTGCAGACTTGTTCCCTGAACGTTATAACTTGGGCCTTTTAAAGGCGAGAGTGAATCGGTATTATTTAGGTGTGCATGCTCCATCGTCGACCTCATCGTCACTTTCCATCAAGTGGATGGACGCACTTCGATTTTATAAGAAATAAAAAGATACTCTACAAAGCAAGAGCTAATGCCGTAGGCAGACTCGTAGGGATAATGCAATAATTCCTTCATGATAAACGAATTATCTTGGAAACATTGCATTATTACGTATCGTTAAAACCTCTAAAAAGACTTCCCAGATTGTGGATTATGTTTCCGTCGGCGTTGTCGCCGGCGACTTGGCGCGACTTTTTGCTCCAAATCCCTTTTGTTTGCGATTTATCGGCCGCCTGCTAATGGGTATTCCTACCCTAACTTATGGTCTCTCAAAGCAAACAAATAAGCGATGCGCAAGTCTTTGTCATATAAAAAATAAAATAGATTTTTGCATAAAACCGAAGTGAGCTTCCACACTAACAACGTCAACAACGACTTATGAAAACAGTCAGAATCAACGGATTCTAATTGCGAGAGCGAATACTTAATATAGACTTGGCGATTTGTTAAAACAAGTGTTTGTTTGTTAAAATAAAATATTTACTAAAACAAGTCCAAGATTACGAGACAGCTTAGTGAGTTTCTTTTGAGAAGCTCAATCTATTTCTGCATTATGAAGGCTCAATTAGACTGAAATCCGACGCGTCAAAGGAGGGTGAAGTGAAAAAGTTTTAATCATTACCTTTTATTTAAAGTCGGAAAGGTTTAATCTTGATTTTTTGGGCGCCCCGAGACTCGAGCCGATGGTAATTAAAAAGATTTAGCATTAATTAAGAAGGAAGTCTTTCGTCCAAATTATGATGCTATTAAAAAGTTGGAACTGGTGAAAGCACGTCTTTAATTTATTTAGTTGAAAGTAGTGATGTCTAACGACTCGTTTCCGCAAGAGCGGATGCGGAAATGCCGCGTTTCCGTTCTGTAGCACTAGTTTTAAAAGATATTTTAGATTTTACAGCTTCCTTCCACAACGTTCAGAAGAAATAGTGTTTCAAAAATACTTTCCTTCTTTGTTCAAAAATTCTTAATTGTTCATATTTACACGTATGCGGTTTGCGTTTAGAACATGTTGGTGTGAAGTTCGACAAAATAATGTATCTGTTACTTAAGGTGCCTCATTCCGGCGCACTTAAGAGAAATTATCTCAAGCAGATATGAAGCCTTCCTCATTAATCAAAGCGAAGACGGTTCACTTAAAACTTGGATTGAACCGATGAAATATGTGTTCCCTTTTTGACAGACTAAAATTTCTATTTACATCTCTCAATCTTCAAAAGAAATGCTAAAATGAATTTAAAAATGTTTATATCACAAAACATCTGTTCTATTCGACTTTGTGAAAATAACTTTTGCCCTGTCCTGCCTATATTTGTGTTTTTACGAGAGATTACCTTTTCTATTTGTTGCAATGCAGAATTTACATTTTGTGCCTCAAAGTTTTGCAGATAATAAATAAAGTAACCTTAGTTTCCCCAACGTAGCCTAATACAGTTATCACGCTGTCCAGGGGCCAGGAGCTTCATAAGAGCGGCGATGCGAAGCGGCCAAAAATGCGGCTCCGACTCTGCCCCTCTCCCACAGGAATTACTGAATAATGTGACATTTGGCAAAAATGAATTTTAATGGCACACCCACCATAAGGGACGACGTTCGGAGCTCGAGGCTATACACACTACAAATATTCAAACCTAACTTCACATAGTATTAAAACGTTATACGATGCCGTACTAACCCGTTCGACGGATTCCTATTCCACATGAAACCAGCAATGGAGAACGCATTTACAGTCCCATAGAAATTGTTACTACAATTTCAGCGTAACGTGGTAAGGGTCTAAGGTATCCCAGCTAGCCAATGTCCGTCCCTTCCGTTTTGAATTGCTGATTGCCTTTAAATAAGGCGCTGAATCTACTTGTTGCTGGATTCAGTTTCTTTTTAATGGAAAATGTTGACTTTTAGACTTTGAATGAGTAATGGTCCTTTATTCAGCTGCCCTCCTCTCTCGATGCGAACGGCAGCGCCCGGCTGCCACCAGGATAACGCTGTGTGGTACTTTGCATTAATTATTCACTAGATAGTCGTGTGTGTTGTTTCTCAATCAATATCAAACGAAATGTTTTATTTAAATTCGCGAGAGGGAACAAACGGGCGGTGCGCAGTTAACCGAATATTATTTTTGCAGTTGAAATTTACTGTAATTGTCAATTCGCGTTGTTTATTTTGAATTAACTTCGAAAAGAAATTCTGACTTTTGCACGTGAAACCATTGTTATATAAAAAGTTTCTTCACATGTCTGAAACTCAATCCTTCATTGGAAATAAAACTTTTATGTCGGATCTAAAATCGCGTTTATAAACGACCAGTCAGCCGTGAGTGACATGTACAGAACCTTGAAACGTTGGTTTGTTTGAAAAAACAAACCTATAAACCATGGACATAGCAAACATTAGTTTCATTTTATTGTATGCTTCATGTGTTGAACATTTAGTTCGGCCTAAAGCTGATCAAATATTTTCAGATTAGTCGTTGCTTAGCTTCCGCTCTATTCGCAGTCGTGGCCTAGGAGGCGTGTAAAGAATAGCAATCTGCAGTCATTTAGGGCGTCATTTGACAACTCCCCCCGCGCTCCTGGCGGCCCGCGCCAACCTCAGCGCGGTTCTCCGAAATTGATCCAGGGCCCAAACTTTAAAATAGCTGCTTAAACTAGTGAAAGTTTGATATGGAATGTTTAAAACTAATTCAACCTGGAAATATTTGTGGTTGTGAATGTGAGTAAATTTACAATGCTAGTGGCTAGCTAATATATCGATGTAGCAAAGTGGGAGAAAAATTTCTTCTCAAAGAAGACTTTAACGGTTTGAATCCCTATGTAGGGTATTCGTACATACATAGATACATACACACATACATACATTATACATAGTTATTTACATATTCGTTCATACACAAACTAATTTATGTTATAATTACCACTTACCTTTTCCTGTGTCGTATTAGCTGTTCACGTTGTATATTGGAACCGGTCACTTCGAACTCGTTTCTATTGTTCTCGCGTGACGTAGGACCAACCGGTCCTAGCGCTGGCCCGCTGTCCGCTCGCCCCGCGCTAGTCGAGACCATCATGACCATGCGTTAGCATCTAATAGTCTGTGGTCGAGACCTACCTTCTATGCGACGCGGAGCTCACGCTAAAAGTTACTTTGCTTATGTACCTTGCGCTTACGCTGTTATATACTGTTTCAAATTCTATTCTCTTCACCTATCTTTTCTGACTGTATTTCTCGCTATTGCCTGTGCTAGTGCTTGTGCTCATTTCCTTTTTGTGCCTACTGTATTTTGTGTTATTGTGGACAGACATTACACGTATACTACCACACATAAGTCGGACTATTTATTTCTACCGTTTACCGGACTATACGTCAACTGTACCCAATCAAATACACCTGTGACGGCATTATACATTTGCACATCGGACGAGCACAACCCTTGGAAAACGTGTGAAGTCCCCAAACCAAACTATTGCGCCAACTATGGCCAAAACCTGCTATTGTATGGGCCACTCGTACCTTCCAGAAGCACTCATGAGGACGATTGTTGTACCGGTTGTTAAGAATAAAACAGGTGACTTATCTGACAGAACGAATTATCGGCCTATTTCGCTTGCCACCATTACCGCCAAGGTACTTGACCGTATGCTGGACACTATACTGGAACGGCACTTAAAGTGTCACGACGCCCAATTTGGTTTCAGAGCGGGGCTATCCACAGGTAGTGCGATTCTGGGTTTGAAGCAAACGGTCAGGTATTATACAGATAGGAAAAACCCCGTGTATGCTTGTTTCCTCGACTTGTCAAATCATTTGATTGAGTCATGGTGTTTATGGTGGGTAAGATCAAACCGTATTTTGTTCCTCCTATTATGTTCAATAGAGTTCCGTTGAAGGTCACAGATACAGTAAAGTATCTTGGTCATATTTTAACAAGTGATCTAAACGATAATCTGGATGTTGAAAGGGAGCTTAGGGCGTTGGCGATTCGGAGTAATATGCTTGCCCGCAGGTTTTGCTCGATGCTCCTACGAAGTTAAAATAACGCTTTTTAAAGCTTATAATCAATCTTTTTACTCGAGCAGCCTATGGGTTAGTTATACAAAACAAGCCTTTAACGCCCTACCCGTGCAATATAATAATGCATTTAGAACGATGATGGGACTGCCAAGCTGGTGTAGTGAATCGAGTATGTTTGCGGTGGCTCACACGGACAGCTTCCAGGCCATCATGCGCAAAAAGATTGTCTCGCCGATGAGTCGCGTGAGGCTCAGTACTAACAGCATTCTAAATATTATAGAGAGAAGGTATGATTGTCCTACCTAAAACATTGGATAGTGCAAGTTAAGGCGTAGCTCAGTTTGAAATATAATTAAGTTCCACTGATTATTACTGACCTTGATATAAGTAATTTTACTAACATACTATGGATATTTTATGGTCCGAAATAAATAATAATAATAATAATAATTATTATTAAAACCTTTACTGTGGAAAAGACATGTTTCTAGCAATAGCACGTGTAATGGCTTGATGACGAAAAAGACTTTTTAACATTTATAAGCGCACACATTTTATAAATGTGACATTATAAAGCGGCCTCAAACGTCCCAGTTTCTGGTTTCATTTCATATTCGTAAAACAATTTGAATTGTAGTATTCGCGACGCGCACGACTTAACCAACCCAAGGAGCACACTTTATACGCCTTAAAACTGTTATATCTATAAACAGTCTTAATATGGTATTGATTTAGATAATAGTTCTCTATAAATGGTTTTGGAAAAAAGAAATTGTTCTTATAGACTTATTTCACTCAAGTCAAAATTTTAAAACCTTCTTAATACCAAACAACTTAATTAAGTGTAATCTCTCTTAAGATTTACTCTTATAGTCCTTATTTCAAGTTCATCTGTAGAACAACTGATTATTTTTAGTAAAATTGTTCTATACACATCCAGTAAAGTCTATTAATACTCTAAAAACTAGTGTTCTTAAGTTTATTCTAGATATATTTAATTTATAGACATCCTGTAGTGTTTGTACTTATTGACAAATACGTTTTAGCGCGTCTTCAGTAGATTTTATTTAAAAACATGCTACAATTAGGGTTTTTACTCTATTGGACGTTGTAAGAGTTCATGCAAAATGGATAAAGTGAAGAATATTAAAATATCTGGTGGAGGTAGTGAATCTTGGATATTAAGTCACATCATTCGATACAATCAGCATTGCCAATGACAATTGTTCAAAATCCCCAAAAATTACGGTTAAAATCCTTATAAATAAATTTGGGGAGAGCAAAGTTCATATTCCCCACAAATTCCCCACATCTCGAATTTTCATTATTTATTAGAAATACATCACTTAAAAATATAATAAAGAATTAAGAAACTAAAAATGTAATAATCTATTACGTTTGCTGTGAATGTAAACAGAATGTTAAAAGTAAAACTAATTATAAAATTAGATGACCTTAAACCGTTTATTTATTTTAATTTGATTCAACAGTAATCTGCAATCAGTCTTTGAAAAAACAAATTCTTGGCCTTACAAAATTAAGTAAATTGATTATTTGTTGTGCATTTGGTGACACTATGTTAATGTTAGAAATAATCAATGAGTTTTGACCTATATTTAACATTTAAAGTTGACGAGTGGTAAGTTGTGGTGTGGAAGTGCCAACTGCTCGGCTTTGTTTATCAATAGCTGATTTCGTTTTGCTTCATACCGGGGACCGGCCTGAACGGGAGAAAGAATCGCGAACTCAACACGCACCGACTGGTAATTTTACAATTCAGAACCCAGTGCTCGAATGATAATTCTATTTAAGCTGCTTGTTAATACCCAAGCAGCACACCCATATCTAAATATACCCTATAAGATATCTAATACAATTTAATTCTATTGAATATTTTAAGAGTTTAAATTCCCTCAAGATATCTCGAAGAAGGTTTCTTGATAATTTAAAGTAAAAGTGGGCGCGACTTTATTAGTGGATCACAAGAGTGCTTTGAGAAACTATCTGTAGGCCGTGTTAAGAGTGATTCTTATCTTTTTTTCTCAAGTAACCCTTCTAGAATGCTACAAGACCATTTGTAGAATGTAGACAGTTTTAATTTAGTCTTGCAGACAATTTCTAGATAATTTATAGCCTATGATAGTTTTCTTAGTGATGCTATTTTAGAATCAATACTATACTAAATATTATACCAATACCAATACTATACAATACTAAAGCGTTACAAACATAAGACGCAATTCTCTTAATACTAATAGATTTCAAGTTTAATGGCTTACAAAATATAAAATATCAAAATTGCAACATGGTCAAATTAGATATAATATTTCTGACTTTTTCGCGCAATGTTTAATCGATTAGAAAGCGCATATTGACGTGCGACTTTAAATACATTGTGAAAAGTGATGTTAAACCTGTCTTAAAAGTAATGCGCTCGCTACATTTTAAATATTTATGTATAAAATATAAACTTAACAAAAATACAGTTATCGATTTTCGGTTTGAAATATTTATAGAAAGCTTAAATATACAAAATAACTCACAAAACAAAAGATTTTTGAACAAACAATTGAAATGAGCGCGTAAAGTACTGTACTTCAATGTTGTGTATGTGTATTGTGCCATCTATCAATAGAAGACAGTAAAATCATTGTGTGAAATGTGGTTAGCGTGAAGAAATAACCTGAATTTTGTAATGAAAATTTTATTTCTTCCAACATAAGTTAGGTATGTCACTAAAATATTTCTTATATTTATATGATAGGGAATTTATCCACCTTTCTAGTCATATATAACACATTCTATATAATTATACAGAATAACGTTTTTTTGCGACAAATTGGATTTTTTTAATTGTCTTTTTGACCTAGTGTTTTGAAAAGTTTTTTATTGCATAACACGCTCACTATTCTAACATATATACATACATATAACATAATTATATTATAACTTTTATAAAGGTTTTGTAATACTGTCAAAAAAAAAATCGCTTAGAAACATTGCGTTTTGTAGACAATCATAAAAGCTACATAGGAGTGAATATTCTTTTACAAGCTCAACTACACTAAAGCAAGTAAAAATAATCTTTTCGTATTCTAAAGTTTTTCTATAGATAACCTATAGACAAAATGCTCCCAACAGTGTTTTGAAAAAAGCTTTAAATACTTATCGCCATTTTTATTTTTAAAGAATGATTATGAAGTAGCCGAGAAAAAATTATTTTCTTTTAAAAAAGTTAATCTAAGTTGAAATTAGCTTGCAGAAGCCTAGAGCTTCTTGGAAATGATTTTTTGTGAATTATTTTGTATATTGAAGCTTTCTATAAATATTTAAACCCGAAATCGATAACTGTATTTTTATTAAGTTTATATTTTATACACAAATATTTAAAATTAAGCGTGCGCATTATTTGTTTATTTGTATTTTATTTATTTTATATTTTTTTACTGACAGGTTTTACATCACTTTTCACAATGTATTTAAAGTCTAACCGATTAAACATTGCGCGAAAAAGTCAGAAATATTATATCTAATTTCGCCATGTTCCAATTTTGATAGTTTATATTTTGTAAGCCATTAAACTTGAAATCTATTAGTATTAAGAGAATTGCGTCTTATGTTGTTTTAAAATAATATTACTAAGAAAAGTATCTTAGAATATAAATTATCTAAAAACAGTTTAAAATACTAAATAAAAACTGTCTACAATCTACAAATGGTCTCGTAGCATTTTAGAAGGGTTACTTAAGAAACAAGAAAAGAATCACTCTTAACAATACCTACAGATAGTTTCTCAAAGCACTCTTGTGATCCACTAATAAAGTTGTGCCCACTTTTACTTTAAATTATCTAGAAACCTTCTTCGAGATATCTTGAGGGAATTTGAATTCTTAAAATATTCAATAGAATTTAATTGTATTAGATATCTTATAGGGTATATTTAGATATGGGTGTTGGTCAACGTTTTCACAGATTATGTCTAATTGGAAAAATGCGAGGTACGTAGGTACAAAGATTCGCATTTCTAGCGGCAAAATAATGCCTGCTCGTGTTGTTGAATTTTATTTATTTGGCCTTCCTCGCGAAGTGATTAATCGTGAGAGGCACAAGTTAGTTCACCTCAAGAATTCATTAGTGTTATGGGTTCTATTACATTAAAAATATTTCTGTTTTTGTTGTTGTATGGTTTGCCATTTGTACACACAGTGCCCAATACCTACTAAAGAGGCATCCTCATGCTCTAAAATCTACAAACATTTTGCTTTAGAGCCGTTTTAGTCTTTCAGGGTGTAATGTGTTGTTTTGTTTATTGTTCCGAAACTCGACCGTTCCGGTTTACGATTTCAGCCGGGGCGGGGCGGGGCGCGGGGGAAGTTTACACTTTTATAATTTGGCTGTGGCTACACAGCGCGCATTTACATAGCATTAACATCACAATTCTTTGTTCCTTTGTGCCACTCCGGCACGCGAGTCCTCCGCCGCCGCCGCGAGAAACAAATGGAATGATACATAAATTACTCGTTGCTTTGAGTTGTGGACCTAATGGCGTTGATTGTTGACGTTATGGAAATGCTTTTGGTTTTAAAAGGAAGAGCGGGTCAAGGCTATTTCCAGTCAACTGAGAATTTTAGTAGGAATATCAAAATGATCTCTTATTACTTTAAAAAATAACACTTTAAAAGCGGTGAAATAAAAGGCGACAACATTTATGAAATAGATTAATATTATAGGCTACATGCGTAATTTGGCATGTCAGCATTTCGGTATTTATTTATTAGCGAACATGCAATAAAATTATATTACATGTGCCCTGTAAGGGCGTAGCAATGTACGCGTGTCTTAAAAATCCCTAAACGCTGTCACCTAATTAGAACACCATCCGTTGCAGGTTAACACGACTGAGTGAGCGAATGTAAAGGCACGATCGGCGACCGGCGTTAGCGCAAACACAGCCGAACAAATCGGCCTCACCCGGCGTTTGGTTAATCCACTCCTCGTCGCCATTCGTCTCCGCGCCGCAAATTATCCGATGATCAAACTAACACTACCACCGTGCAATCAATATCACAGTAAATGCCTTATTCTAAAGACTGATTTACAGCGGTTCAGTGATCGCTGAGTTGTAGGACTTGTTGCAAAGACTAATATAGTAGTAGTCAATTGTCATTCCAGCGCGGGATCAAACGTAATTACATACGTTAAAATAGTTACCTATTGACAACGTGATAGCATTTATTGACATTTTTTCTGAAATAACTCCACCAGTTTTGTTATGAGTACGAATACGAAGACAGTAAAATTTTCGTCGATGCGGTGGGACTCGAACCCACGTCCGTACCATTGCTCTAACTACCTGAGCCACGGGTCCAGTTACCGAGTCGTCGAATTTTTCCTACGATTTTGTTTTAACCGACTTCAAATAAGAAGGAGGTTCTCAATTCGACTGTATGTTTTTTTGTATGTAGGTATGTAACGCGATAACACCATTTGTGAACCGATTTTGATGATTCTTTTTTTGTTGGAAAGAGGGTACCTACATCAGATGTGGTTTTGCGGTTTTTTCAGTACTCTGTACTGTTTTTTTATTATTGTTATAGATCTTTGTACTGACTTTCAGTATTCGTCGCCGCTAGTGAGATCTACTGAGAGACTTGTGAATAACCTTCTCAACGCAACAGTTATGACCATTATGACAGCATTTTGTACTCGCGCTACAGGAGTACAGGTCTATTGGAACATAGTACAAGTCATCTCTATCAGAATACGAGCATTACATTAATTGAATATATAAGTATACTGTGTTACAGACTGTACTAGTTAAATGAGTCTGACGTTCAGGTCGTTACAATTTGAGTAACTACACTATTCAAGTCTTACGTATACGAGTCTTTAGTGAATTAACTAATTGAGAGCCTTTGATTTCCAAATTTTGAACAGTGAAGTACTTCAAAGGAATTCATCTGAAGTGCTTCGAACCGATTGCCTTGAAACCTATACTTACACTGCGGCATCGGTAACGCGGCTGATCGGGAGTTATTGTCTGAAGAGCAATGAGCTTACTGTTCGAGAACTGAAGTTTAGAAGTTTTTAAGACGTTTTGAGTCATTTTTACTTTTTTTGTTATTTGTTTGTTGTCGTTCGAGGCGCTGCGTTTCTCCGACACATGTAACTGCGACGTATAATCATGGCCTCAATTTGATATACGGTGTTCTCTACATTTATCTATTTCGTATTGTGTTATTAGATTGTAACTATATATATTTGTTTATTGTAATTTGCGTTGATTTCAAGGAACTGAACTGATTTGTCACAAAATCTTTGTTTGGTAATTTGATTGATGTGTGTTTGAAAGAGCTTCCATTTAATAAAAGTGTTTAGTAATAATCTTAAAGTTTTTAATTATAAAAAATGCATAGTACATAGATCATCGTAAAATGGTGGCATAAATCGGATTCTCGGGGACTACATGTCCGCTGAACATTTTAATAAAAGCCGCAATTGGAAGGCGCGCAGTGTAAACTAAGTTGAGAGCAGTGAGCTCGAGCTGCGGCGGGGCGCGGTGGGGCGCGGTGGGGCGCGGTGGGGCGCGTCGCGAGGACCTCTCGGCAATATAAAATTTCTCTCGGATGCCGACCGCCGACCGCGCGATGCTCCTCCGCCGCGGGAAACGCAGTGCTGCTCAAAGTTCCGCTTCTCGACACTCTGTAGCGCAAAATTGAAAGCGACGTCGAGTTATTGTTGTAATGAATGGTACGTACTAACAAAGTTTAGTTATTAGCCATAGCTTTTGTTGACGTGCTTCTTGTCTTTGATATTTATCGAGCCAACAGATTATGTAATGAAGATTATTCAAGTTGATACATTTTGGTACCTGTCTAATAAATTATAATTAAATTAAATAAATTATAAATAATTATAACATTTTTTATTACATATAGGACATCACTAATTGATTAGAAATCGAGGAATCAAAAGTTAAATAAATGGGTGGACGGAGTATAGTCGCAGCTACTACAGCTACAATTAGTAAATTTTGTAACAGACAATAAAAGCCTACATCTGTAATCAAATCAAATATCAAATGAAATAATTTCATTCGTCATCATGGATACGATAAAGGTGATAACGTTTATTTTATGATCGCCATGACGTGAATTATACTATTATTATTAATTATACTTGCCCAATACTTCCAAATAATAATATGAAAATAGCAATAATAATAATCATTCACAATAGTCACAAATCACTGATTACGGGCTACCACCGCCACAAGACAGTGAAAAACCAAGTCTTAAAATGTATAACAGTTAGGTCATCAACACAAAAGTAATTTAATTAGGATAATAATCAATGTAAATAAATCAATATCGTACAGTCACGTTCGTCTCAATAATAAATTAATGTGAAATTAGTTAGCAAAATTCCTTTAACATATAAAATGATTTTTCAATCAAATACTCATATAATTATTAGACACGTAAATCAATTGATTTTAAACATATATTATCTGGTCTCCAAAGACATATAAGCAAAATAAAAAATAGTAGCTACTCTATACACTTCCAAGTCAGTGAGTGCGTCCTGCACCAAGTGCAAAGGGCTACTGACAGAAATGCGACGACAGCCGATACACGAATATTGCTGAGAGATATTAGTCAATTGTTTTACTGCAATGATCTTTTGATCATGAAATACATACTTACTGGGTTGCAATCGCAAACCACATTATAGTACTGCACCAGACAACCAGCTCTCATTGACTTTTCTCGGTCTACAGTATTTATGCTGAGTCACAAACATTTCAGCACAAACTGTAGTCATGCATAAAATTTTGTTAATTCTCACAGTATAATCTGTTTGTTTGTTTCTCTCACCGTATTTGTTTTCATCATAGTATGTGTTTTATATAAATGTGTGTTAAATTAATAATGTTATATTCTATGTGATTTTGTGTTATATTTTGTGAAGTGATTGTAAATGTTTTGTCTCTTTTGTATTTGTGCTAAATATCCGAGATAAATAATATTTATCTATGAAAAACAAGCAGGCGTACTTAAAATTTAAATTATTACTTTTAATATTTCATTGATGTATCTACTTATCATTCCTATCACGAAGCTTTATTCTTGATACAGGTTTGAAATACATTGCTTTAATTAGTTGGATGGTACGGCAGACGAATGTTACAGCGAGTTTCAAAAATATGGAAGAAGTCTAACTATGTTAGTGTCCTTTACATTATGAAAACAAAACTTGAGACGCATGCTACTTAGTTGAGCATTGAAGTTAATAGACAAATTATGCATTGGTGCATCTTGATCATAATCACCATCCACAGCCCGACTTCAAAGGGGAAGTCATGTCGGACATGAGGTAGTAGGCTGCCTCCTGTTCTTTGTGCTATCTAACTCCGTTTAGCTCTAGTCTCTCTTGTATATTCCGCAATTGTGACGATGTACGCTACCTACCTCACTGCAGGAAGTCTCAAGTTTTTTAAGCGGGGCGAGCAAGGTTTGCGCGTACATTGCGCGCAAACGTATGTTTGTGTTTGGATACAAACAACAAAGGACACAATGTATATCAACATGTATCTATTTTGTTCTAACTTTTACTGCATTGACATACTCTAGTATAATTGTTTTCAACTTATGACGATTCTTGGTGGAGAATGATATTTGACATGTAATTTAATGACAACAATATTATTTAATGAATTTTTAATTTTCTAATTATTGTTTATTTTTCTTGTAGTTTTCATTTTTGTCTGACGATCTCAATGTAATTTCTTATACTTTGACATGTAGTGCAATCTATACTGAGATGTTATATTTAAGAAATGAATTAATCTAAATCTGAATCTGTATGCGCAAACCTTCATCGCCCCGCTGAACGCATTACACCGTTGCGAATTTGCAGCTTTAGTTATACGTATTGGTTAAATAAGCGGATCGTCAGACATTGTGGAGTATCGACCGGTTTAAGAATGTCATCGAGCTTGTCGTATGTCTTTTGTGATTATTGTCTAGGTAAGTTTTATTACTGATGTTAGCCCCAAATTAACTCGCGAATAACGTAAATAAGCAAACTTTAATAATCCTAAATACGCAAAGTAACATCACGGTTAGAGAGTATTCATTATACACAAAGACGAGAATTGTAATAAAAATACGTTTCAACCCTGAATAACAAAATATATTTTAATATTACGGCATTGTATTTTTTCCAGTTGATAACATCGAACATCTTTCGGTATATATAATATAAGCATTACATATAACATGACAATGAGCAAATTTTTCGTTTTCATGATTAACCTTCCAGCGGTCGTGCGCGGTCTCAAAGACCGCAGCGACCTTATTTTAGTTGTTTTACAAAAACTATAAACAATAAACGGTTTCGCGACCGTGATATCCTCGAAGGGGTGAGGTACTACCCCTTAGTAGCCCTGTGACATTCGTCGCAAGCTCACATGTGTCTTTTGTCAAAATTCATGGAATGAAACTGAAACTAGGGTGAGTATTCCATGTTATTTGTACTATATTACGTACAAAATTACATTATTTCATGTAATATATATTAAATTATTTATTTTTTCACTATTTGTTACGCAACATGAGTTACGAAGAATCAGAACAGCTTGCAGAGGAGACGGAAACAGAAGATGAAGATTTTGATGATGTCAAACCATTGCTACTGATAATGAGTAGGTTATCGTACATGACATACCTAACTTATGTTGGAAGAAATAAAATGTTCATTAGAAAATTGAGGTTATTTCTTCACGCCAACCACATTTCACACAATGATTTCACTGTATTCAATTGATAGACGGCACAATGCACATACACAACATGGAAGTACAGTAGTTTACGGGCTCATTTCAATTGTTTTTATCAGTTCAGAACACGGAATTACTTCACAATGTTTATTTATTTGTCAACAAACAAAAAAGCCGGCTCGCGCGCGAATTACCGACTAATATATCGAATGATGTGACATAATTAGAGATGGTTAATATAATATTATATAGCTCAAATTATAACGTTAAATTATAATTTGAAAGAAATAAAGGTGCTAAAATTATAACGTGCTTTTATCAATTTGGATTGGAGTACGTTAAGAAAATTAAACTAAACGCCATCTAGCGACATAAATCAATTTATCCGTACTTTACTTTACCCAGCTAACAAACAAACACCTTTTGTATTTAATATAAATACTAAATGCTAAATGGAAATAATCTCATCTGTAGACATAATATTCAAGGTTCACCGCCTACACTAGATCTTTTATTCTTTACTTTATCCATTTTGCATGAACTTACAACGTCCAATAGAGTAGAAACCCTAATTATAGTGTTTTTTTAAATGAAATCTACTGAAGGCGCTCTATAACGAGTTTATTCGTAAGTGTAAATTTAAGTGTAAACACTAGAGAATGTCTATAAATGAAATATATCTAGAATAAACTTAAGAACACTAATTTTTAGAGTATTAATAGACTTTACTAAAAAAGTATAGAACAATTTCACTAAAAATAATCAGCTGATAGTAAATCTTAAGAGAGATCACACTTAATTAAGTTGTTTGGTATTAAGAAGGTTTTAAAATTTTGACTTGAGTGAAATAAGTCTATAAGAACAATTTCTTTTTTGTAAAACCATTTATAGAGAACTATTATCTAAGTGTGCTCCTTGGGTGCATACAAATTGACTAATGTCTGTCAATTGTTGAATTTAAATTTTCGTTGAAAGAATAAAACTAATTTTGATAATTGTTTTGTACAATTTTATATTAACATTCTATGATTAAATTATGTCTATTTCAGAATATTTTAGACAGTTTTTCAACAACTGGGACAATGTTAGTTTTCAGAGTTTCTAACTTCCTATGACATCTTTAATATTTCTTTCATCATACGTGCATAGCTGCTACATCTTCCTAACTACGTTCCTCGCAGTCCCGTTAGAAAGTTTACCGTAAGGCAGATAAGACAGTAGTTATGTTTTTGTAGTACATATACTGTTATTATATAGGCTCTATGATAAGGCTTATCTACTCGTAGGCTTCGTGCGAGGCGCGAGGCCGGCTTATCTCTCGCTGGTGTGTTATATGAATACTATCTGCACTGACTTATGCGTCCTGGGACAAACAGGATATTCGAAGGCGACCGTGACTGACAACGTTGTGATTTTAATAACCTAAGCAAAGACAATCCTCTCTGTTTAAGCTGCATACGATATCCGTATATTTCTCACGATATCCGTCCATTTATCTCATCCGTAGAGTTACGCAGTTGTACGCCACGGGAGAATATCCTACTTCCGTGGCCCCACTCAGATATGCGGCATGCATCCGGAGTGCATACATTAACCGATACCACACACATTACTGTGAGTGATAAATGCCTAACTTATGCACTGTCTAGGTACATATTATACACTGTTTTGATTATTGTGGTTGTGGTTTTCTTTAGTAATCATAATTCAAGATAATTTCTGCGACATGAGAAATGCCACTGGCGCGTTGTTTCTTTTGTTTCTCATTTGACGTAACATACAGTACAATAAACTCCGCGACGTTAGTCACTCTGCCGTAGCCTATTTAGTTAACTAATTTTCTTATCCAAGTTATATCGACCGTTATAAGTCGTAGTCGTCGTCTTGTCCAAGGTATTTTAATGGCCGCGTCACATAACATTTTTCTTCGCCAACAAGAGTAGAAAAATGATGATTTACGTTCATCTTACGAGGTTCATCATAAAACAGTACCCGTAGCTCATATGTCCAATTTATATAATGACTACTCCAAACATGCGGATATTTTCGTTGATTCACTGCTAGTTTTCAGAAAAAAAATCTTAATTTTATGGGTTCGGGCATGTGCCCGTATGTACTATATACAACAATAAATAATGAACAATAGTACATAGTATGTACTATTGTTCATTATTTAGTGTAAGAATCGTGTTGTGTATTCCACATAAGAAAAACTCTTCCCAAGTAATTTATTTTTTAAGTCTTAAAATTATTTTTAGTACTTTTTTAAACACTGTTTAAATATTTATATTCTGCATGAAGTGCTCACCCATAATTAGTTGCGCAATTGAACTAAGTTCTTTGAAATGAATTATTACCTACATGATATAACTGTTCTGTTCTGACACTTCTTAGTGGTATGACATCTTTTACGTCTGATTTGGCACGCGGTCGGGTACCCTCTACTTTCCTGAACTACCAAACGCGCTATACAGATGCTGCCCTGTCTGCAGTCTTTGTCAGAAATAATTGAGGATGCAAGCTTGGACCTTATTATAAAGATACAATTTTCGTAAACATGT
This sequence comes from Hyposmocoma kahamanoa, assembly GCF_003589595.1. Lineage (NCBI taxonomy): Eukaryota > Metazoa > Arthropoda > Insecta > Lepidoptera > Cosmopterigidae > Hyposmocoma > Hyposmocoma kahamanoa. Next base: position 286,109 of record NW_020653856.1, read on the forward strand.
ACCGTAATTCCCCTTATTTGCTGAGAGATAATTATAGGATTAATTCAAATAAAAATCCAAGTACAAATTACTATAGTTTATTACAATAACATGGTAAGAGGAAATACAGTCGGGTACGCGGTTACAACTAGCGAGATTACTACTGATATACTTATACCGTGTTTAGTTAATTTAATGCCAACCACAACACTTATGATATCATTTCGTAGAACTTACAGAATTCTTTTGACTTACCGGTTATTAGTAAGTAAACGAAGATACACAATAAAAAAACACCATACAATTACACGATTTCATAATTTTAGAGTTGATTGGTTTCCCAAACAGTTAAAGAACAAATAATTAAATCTTAGTGTAATTTTACATTAAACAGATAAGTAGTTGAACATTTCTTGACGTAATTACAATCGTCTGTATCTGAACAAACATATTTGAAATGCAGCTTAACAAAATAATCAACAAAACTCTGTAAGTCCCAGGATGCGTGAGTTCATCTCCATTGCCCACCGCGTGATCCATTACTCCATTTGAGACTTCACAACGTCTTCCCGCACTCGTATCGTGTTATCGATGCCACAGCCGGCAATTCGATGCGCATTTGTCATCATTAGAGGTGCCCTTTTGTTTTAGAGATTCTCGAATACTATCGATCGCTGTTGAACTGAGATCGAGATTGACGCGGCTTCAAGTCATCACAACAAACCGCAGATAATACTTTTCTACATGGCGACAACATGAGGTGTAATCAATAGACATGTTATTTTAAAGTTAGTCATGTTCTGGTTTTATTCATGAGGAAATTGTGTGAAGGGATCTAAATAATCGGCATACTTTCTGTAAGTTCCGTTTGTTTAAGATACAATGAATGTCAAAGTTAGTAACGGATTACACACGACAATTATTAAATTAGAATGTAACGCCCAACACAAGCACAGATCACCCAAGACCATTCGACGACACTGTACTGAATTCGAGGATTACTATACTTAATACCATAATGTCATAATGTAAAAGATAAATACGGCTTATAAATCGTATAAAACGCCTTCCCCCTACCGCCTCTAAGCATCGTTGTTTAACAAATTTACCCTTTTGTACATTTCCTTAATTACAAATAATATAACTTACTTACTAATTACTATCATTTCAATATGGTACAAAAGTTCATCACTGACTAGAACGATTTCCGCGGTGACGTCACTAACGCAAACATTGAAATAATAAACTAATTATGAATGTAAAAATTCAGTCTTTTCTGCAATAAAATTAATAAAGAGAACTCCGGTCTTTGTTAAAAGTTGGAATAATAACTCAAGTCTCTATTGTATTGTAGATAATGTTTCCTCCTGACGTTTGCTGTTCAAACTCTTTGTTTGCATTTGCAAATTTTCATTCGTATATTACTTTCAGATAACCAAAATGAAATATTTTTTACATTTCTCTTTGCTCCAAACGATAGACTGCTGATGACTTCTCTAATACTATATTTCTCCGCAATTATCAAAACAGGTTCCTTTGTCGCATCCTGTTTTCACAATCTCTACAATCCTACACGTAATAGGTACAAAGAGTTTTCAATTAAAATAATTATTATATAATATGGTAACGTTTCACTCTTCCTTACGTTAAATTTCAATCTCAAGTAAGTACAAAATCGTCGACAAAATTTTCCAAGAACAAAATATTGTCTTTGTTCTCTTAACCTTAGACAGAGCAATTTTAGTGGCCTTAAGAAGGTACCAAATGGGCTTAAATGTGCCCTGCACACAATCTTGCAAGTCTCAATATTCCACCTCGTTACAAACGTTTCGATTTAGATTCATGTTAAATTGGTATCAGCCTTTTTTAAACACAGTGATGGAGGCGGTTTATGACTTTGGGGAAAGTTTTTGTTAGCTATAATTTACTATTGTAAATTGTTAATAAATCGCTAACAATATCTGTCTGATCAATGACGTCATAAACAGTTTTCGAGGCTTGTGGCCAAAAACACATTTCACGACAAACAAAGAGGAATTGATATGAAACAGACTGATACACGTTCATGGCAAGTTGGTATAGTTGGCAAGGTCCTTGCCGCTCTTATACATGGAAGTGATGATGGGGTCGAGGTTGTGGTATTCCTTGCCGGAGCGTGGGCGCAGCGTACTTGTCGGCTGTCGGTTGAACCTGAGCACAAACGTTAATAATATGTAAATGTATTAATTAGACTAGAATTAGACTTATTAGTTGGATATTAATGAATTCCCTTTAACGAAAATAACTAAACCAAAGACAGGCATGAAACGATTTTCAAGACTTTATCAGAAATAGTTAAAAATGTTTTAATTGCAAATATCAAAAATTTATAAGCTTCCGTAGTTCATTAATTGCCTTTGCTCCAAACAGAATAGTTCATTAGGTAATCATAAGCAGAAAATTTTCAACTTAAATTAGCTACTTTTGATTTTGTTTTAAATCCTTAACTAAGTTTAAGCCAATAACTTTTCAGTTTATGGAACTTCACACTATTAATTAAACTCAATCTAAATGCCTTCAGTTTTCAATCATTGATTTTGTTACGATATTTTTTAGCGTTCATTAACTTCTATTAGTTATGAGTTTAGTGACGAAAGGAATTTTTCTTTGTGTTTGTTCGACCTTTGTATCAAATCAACAACACAAAACAAACTAGTGGAGTATTTTCACAAAAAATAGATGAATATCATGATTAGCAAAAACATCATGATGTTCAATAAAAATAAATACTTATTTGGCCTTTGTTTTCTTAATAAACTAATAAGGTTTCATTTTCAAATGAAAATTATGTTTTCAAAAATGATGTTGTTTTGCTTACCTCATGTTCGACGTGGTATCGCTGGAAGATTGTGATGACGTCATCGAAAGCGTCTCGATATAATCGGACATATCCGATGTTCCGCTCGACGTACTATGAGTGTCCAATACCCCTTAAACACAGAAAATTCCTAATGTCACTACGTAACATCTAAAAGATAAAGGCTGCCATTTACCGGCGAAAATTAATAATTATTATCATAATTTGCTATCAAAACAGTCGCATTAACGAAGATCAAACGATACGAACGCCTTTGTATCTGTGTATTTCAGTAATTTTCTAGAGAAAATGAAAACGGTGATAACGCCGAGTGACTCCGTTCAATAATTACAAAACGGCCCTTTGGGAGAGAACCCATTTATTTCTCGACTCGTATTGAGCCGCACGATTCTGGCTTTATTTTTGTTGCTCTATACATTGTATAAATACGCAATGTGAATAGATTAAGGCTGGCAAATTACGCGAAAAATTACCTTTGAATTGCTTTGGAGGAAGTACCGGAACCTCGGCTTCAGCTGACGATGACTTGGCAGATATATTACTCTTAAACAGTTGCATCGATTGGTCTCTTAATGGATCTGATGATTTCGACTTTCTGGGTAGAGAAGAATGTAGGCATCCTGACAAGTTCCCTCTCACTCGCTTGTGAATCATATGTTGGTAACGTGAGTAACCCGAAGTCAAAGGCATTTCGAACTCATTGAACTCTGTGCCTTGTTTCATAGAGCAACTTGAGACTCCGGAGTCATTGGAACTTGATGAATCTCTGTTGCCACCTGATTTGCAAGGAACACTCGATGATCTTTTGATCTGAGCATTATCAATGTGTTTATTCCTTAAATGCGGAGCTTCTTTAGAACAACTCTCTTCAGAGGTTTTGTTGTCAGATCCCAGAGATTTGCAGCACCCGTAACATTCCCTTTCATTGTCACAACGCGACGATGATCTTCTATTTTCTACAACTAAGTTCCTTAAAGTTTCTAAAGATGACGAAGTAGCGTGACTTCCAATGCTACTGTCAAACTCTTTTAGATCTTCAAGTAAGCGCGCTGAATCTACGGAGCTTGAGCGTTTTTGAAACGCTTCTTTATTGATAGTTGAAGAAGTAGCATCGAAACTTTGTGTTCTATTTCCACTATTCAGGGTTGGTATACTTAATGATTTCTCTATTTCTACTTTGTGCAATTTGTGCTCAGAATGCCTGAGACTTTGTGACCAATTAGGATTTGGGGACATCGGCGTGTATCCAGGGTTTGGCCCAACTGTTCGACAAAGGTCACGTTTGATTTCTTTTGGTGGTTCCATCAGCAGGTACTCATCACATTTGTTTTTCTTTGAATCTTGATGTTTGTGTTGTTGTGAATTTCCACATTTTGTACACAATCGCGATTTTTTGGGTAACGTTGTAGCAGTTAAGTCTAAATTAGCACTCAAGGCATCTAGTTCTGTTTGAGTAACACCTGCTTTTTTTAGCAAATCTTTTGCATTTTCATAATATTCAAGGGACAAAGCAAACTCCAAGTTTTCATAATTAGCATAAGGCCCGTTAAAGTCACGCTCACGACAGGGGTGAACATTTTGATAATTAGTAAATGCATGTTCGTTACTATCTTCTTGTCCGTTATCTTTTTCAGATATAGTTCCACTTTGCCTATTTTTTTTGCTATTGACATCTACTGTAGCGTACAGTGCCATTTCTTTGGCTTTCTTGCTGGTTAGTATTTCAGTAGAAATTTTGTCGTTAGTAATTTCTCTCTTGCAGTAAGGCAGACTTATAAGATTATTCGCCCAGTTGGTAACTTTTTGACACGGACACTCAACCGGCTGTACGTTTTCTTCACATTCGACAATTACCGGTTTTTTAATTGAGCCGAATTTCAGTATACATCCGCAGTTCTTCGTTAATACTAAGGACCCTGGCGAGGAACTTGGTGTAACTTGAAAAAGATCCTCTGCTAAAGCCTTCTTCAATCGTTTTGGCGTATCGTAGTACTCTGCGTTGTCAACCTGAAAAAGTTTCAAGTTACCTGTAGACGAAATATTTTATTTAATCTATGATGCAAGTCGATACCTAAATACTTACCTGTTCAACATGTTTGGCTTTAGGAACGTCGTAATTTTCATAAGGACCTACTTTCGGATTATTGACTGGATGGTTTTTTTCTTCCACGGCACACGAGCACGGCAACAATGCGGGGGGTTTCTTCTGCTCCAGATGTTCGGGTTTTGGAGGTCTTTGAGGAGGTTTATCTTTACATGAACACGCTTCTAGCGACTTTCTTATCATTCTTGGTGTCAGGTACTCAGTGTTATTAGAAGAGCTGTCTGAGCTGCTTCCTGGGAGAGTTTCCATTGTCCAGGCTGGATTGAAGTGTGATGTCGGAGTAAGGGCAACGGTTGACGATCGAGAAACTGCACCGAGTTTTGTGAGGCAGTTGCTGCATCGTTCTAAAGTGACGTGGTCTGCACCGTCCCATGGTGCCTTCGCCACTTTTTCCTCTGTTCTCAAAAAACTTTTATCAGCTCTTATTTCGTCTGAAGGCCAGAAAGGTGAAACCCTTCCGCAATCTTCTACAAAAAAGTTCTCTTCGTACAAAGCGCTCGCCGTATCTGGTAGAGACTGATCTGTGTTCAAGTCAGACATACGAGTACTAGGGCGTGTTTTACTGTCCTTCTCACCTGTAGGGAAGTAAATTAACTTTAATAATACACACGCTTGGTTTCATTACCTAATTCAAAAGCAGTTCAATTTAACGAGTTTTCAAATGACTCTTGTGCTAAGGAGGACAAAAAGAACTTAATAGATTGGTACTTGAAAGTCACCGAGGAGAATTCACGAGGACGCTGGCAGCAATTTGCAATAGTGGTGTCTGTTAAGTTTTGTCAGATGTGTATGATAATAAGAGTAAAAATATACTTAATAATATTCTTGTAAGTTTTTTACCACCACTTTTCCTAGAAGACGTGGGTCTGTGTAGAGAGAGGTTTCCTCTGGCGGCAAGGTCGAAGGCCTCGGTGATTTCGTGCGCCTGATCGGTGAGCAGCAGGTGTAGACCCTCACCCTTGCCGCTGTGCGATCCACCCTCGAAGCAGAAGCGCCCCTCAACTACGCCATAGCGCCTGTAATAATCGTTAAACCGATCAAATGCGACATACCTATCGTAACAAGCCAACCTACAAATTAATTATTTATCAAACTTAGTACTTATTTAATATAGTTCGGATGTTTTCGATCCAAAACCGAGTACAGTTAAACAACTGTCATTTAATTCGACGGCTTGAGAAAGCCGCGTGTAGCCATCATTGCTAGACTAGTGAGAAAATTGGATTTAGAAACACCAGAAAGTTATATTCGGTATTAAACTTGACTTACAAAGTCATACTGCATGTGGCAGTTAAATTATCTCGCAAATAACAAACTGTCTAGCTTTTACACAATTATGTATACGTTAAAACCTCCCGTGTAGTCCTTTATTATTTTCAGTTTACACTATCTCTCTCAATGAATTTCAAACGGCGCAGTTGGCGTGCATCTAGCTGCGGTCGCGCAGCGCCGCGCTCTCTGTGCGGCCGCACCGCTTTAAAAGCTCCATACACAGATAAGCGTTAATTTATGAATTTCACTCGCGGAGTGAACTAACGACAATCTCAAATGAATTACCGTCGTAATAGATTCCCATGACGTTCTCATAACGGCCAAAACAAATATTATTCTTGTACTGAGCTGTGACAGAGATAACGTTAAGTACTAACTTAAGACTCTAGATACATATTTTTTAAATGGCTAGCAAACTATCCGAAACGAAATATTTTAAATTTCAGAGCTAAGAAAATGGTTATACGCGCCATCCGGGTTGTGATAAAGAGAACATTATGGTATCTGGAGCGAGGAGTTGGCAGCCGGGTGAGGCGGCAAGATAGCATGGCCGTCGCCGGAAGCCGCGCGCCGTTAGCCTACGCCGGCGACCCGGCCCCGACTACTGTCTTAAAATTCAAGGATTCAAGTGTCAGTAGTAAAATAAGAATGTTAAACATAAAATAGTTGGCGACACATGCTTTATGGTAGATGCATCGACTGCGTTTTATTATTTTCATAAAGTCCACAATTTTATTTCTCTTTATGAATGTCTAGCCTGCACAATAGAGGTTTATATTCAGCAGTGAACAATAATTGCAACCAAAAATAGAAATAACTTAAAAATAATAATATATCGTAGAGCATTTTTATAATTAAATTTTCTTAATGTGTGTGTAATGGTCGATATAATAACAAATGATCTGATTTCATTTACTAAACGATATTTGATACAATTTCAAAGGATATAATTTACTCATGGGATATAATTAAAAAGTCGCATAACAAGAGGTTTAATCTCATGGGTGTGCTGCGAGTTTTATAATTTGAGGAACAAAGTTGAATGAAGTGTTCATATTCCAACGAGAAACTATCTAACTATAGTGAATAAAAACTAAAAAGTGAATTCTGTCTATGTCATATCTAGATGCGGGATAGATACGTCGTAATTCTTACATCTATGTTTTTGTTCGTTGCGTGTGAATGCCGGCCGCTTCGTGCAACTACCTTCGGAACTAATTGTAGATAAATTCAACTCAAATCGTATGATTTTAATTTTTGTCTACCTACATTATTTTACTTAATACACAGTGACTGGTGATGGTTGTATAGATTTAGTGCGCTTTACTATTAAGTTTTGAAGTAAGATCTTAAATTTTCTCTGTAAGTGAATTTATATTCTTAAGAGAAATAAATATTCTTTAACCACAAATTTTTATTATTTACGAGATTATTTGTTACGAGAATATAAAATATATAAAAAATATTACCTCAAATGTGCCAACTCCCACAAGCCTAGCAGTCGCGGTGGCACTCCACTGGTGAGCGCGAACCGCCGCCCCTGCAGGTGCAACCTTGCAGGTCCCACTGGTAGCTTCTTCGCCCCTCCGCCTCCAACCAGCACCAAGAAGTCACGAGATGCACCCAGTTGGCCGCCCACTTTCACCTGATAGTAGCAAAGTAGATTGATAAGTCATTGTATAGAAATCAGAACTTTCTTTCCCGCGTTTGTTCGTAGACAGTTCATGTCTGACAATGAGTTCTTACCTGCCAAGAAATGAGTTGTTCCCTAGTCTCAAAGGCCAAGACGACGATGACATCCTGGCAGATGATGGCGATGGTATTAGATTCCTTATCGAGCGTAAAGCCGGACTCGAAACCGAGGAAGTGCTGCAGCGAGAGCGATGCCTTTGTCTGGCCTTTCTTGTAACGGTCGCGTGGGTCTCGGTACAGCTGCAGGTGGAGGCAATCTGGACCAAAGGAATCATAATTTTACTTGCCGTCTAAGTAATTATATCTTTTTGATACTGAATACATTTTCTATGTGAGAAAGTTCTTTAGTACAAAGTATTAATTAGGAGTGGAATAAAGGAATCAATGTAACAATTTTCACGTGGGCACGTCATTTTTGAAAAACAATAGTTTGAATAAACAACATTCAACAACAAAAGTCAATTTAAGAAAAATATTGATTTCCTTAACTGGTGGCGAAGAATCGTTCTCGGTAATCACTGAGAGATTCACTCCGGCCAAGTCCATAAACTACGTTAACCAGTAACGACGGACACTTGACGCTCTACTCGCTTTTATTTCACACGCCTTAACGGTCCCCTGCACCGCCCCACCTCCCTTCGCCTTGTGTCCGCGTTAATTGGACCATTCCCCGGTCAGGCTTCATTTGCCCGACGCTTTTTTGCTTACTTTAGTAAGAGAAGACACTTGAATGAAGGTAAGGCGATCTGTAAAGAAACTTTCTAGAGTATTCTACGACGTTGCATCTGCAGAGTAATTCTGATTTTTCGTCGGGATTACAATTCAGGCTAAGTCGAAATTATGAACTTTCCACGAGCCTTTTCAAGAAGTTAAAGTGGAAAGATATCGGAGTGGACTCAACTTAGCTTTTACATTGCAAGTCCTAACATTGTTTATTTATTCAAAGGGTTGTTGCTATCTGCCTCTGTTTTTTCGCAAAAATCTAGTAAAATGTAACGCTCGTAAATTATTCGAGTCTTATAAGATCTCATCGTGACTTGAAAATATGTAATATTTACGTTGTTTTTTCACGTTGTTACGTGACATTAATAACTTAAGTCTTAAGTGCGTTTTGCATTGCTTGAGCTCATGCAGTTCAGAGGACTTTTAAATGCAAATACAGAATAAACAAAGGTTAAGGTTAAGTCGAAGAGGTAGAAAACAGTTGAATAGAAGTGATTTGTTGTTCTGATATAACAATATAGAGAGGTGACTATTAACTGTACCTGACGCAAGATCGGTGTGTCCCATAGGCCACCAGAACTTAGGTGTTTAGGGAGACGTCGTAAACCAAATTGTACGTGTATTTACACGGGATAGCTTTTACCACCTTTTTGCCAATCTCGGTAAATATCCGCTTCTTTATTGGCTGCCGTAAATCAACGTTTCGCAAAGACGTCATCGTACTAAATTATTATCAGCTTTTTACTGCCTGAACATTGCTCAGCGTAGAGAACGGTTGCTGCCATATTCGCTTACATAAAAATGAGAGCTCTCCTTATCCTCGGCGAATCCATTTCTGTTTTATTTGTTATGATAATGACAACCTTAACACGTTGTATTATTCTGCGATACTTTCACTTTTGTATTACCATAAGAAGTTTCGGGATGAAGACGGTGTGAAAATGTTGTCCAGGTTACGAGAAAGTGAATTAATTTTATGCCATAGCCATATTGTGAATTGTTATGTATTATTACGCACACTTATGCCGGATCCATACGTAAGTAGTTTAGTACGTAAAGCCAACACTAAGCAATCTTTGACACGACATGTCAGCAACTCGATTCAATCTCGCAATCGTTCAAAAACCGACACCCGTCTCAATCCGAGAGTCGACTCGGCGACGGCGGCGCGTGCATTCGCCGCGTCACGTAAACACATAAAATTGAAATTCCGTCGCAGTTTGCTGAAACTTTATACTCGTCAGTCGTTCTCGTAAAATAAACAGCGGAGCGGAGTCAGACCGAGATTCGAGTGCTCCGAATGTCTGTGTGAAGTTGGACATGTGAAAACCTAAAAACTCAAGTCTCAAAGGTAATTGGTAACGTTTTTCATTTTCACTCCGTAGACCGGCACTGTAACTTTGCAAATCGATGTTATGGCTCATATTTAACACTAACTTGTAGATTTAGGTAAATAAACAACATTACTAATGTACAGAAGGAATGGAAAACAAACCAGTAACATCCCTAATTAGAGGTATATATAAATAAATAAATAAATAAATAAATATATATATATTTATTTGATGATTTGATTTTTCCATACAAATGTACATTTTTTCTTTCGTTTTATTGTTCTTTAGGGGTAGTTTTAAAAATATATAAATTATCATATTAAAACTTTCTATAATAATATCCTGCGTAGTAAGATCATATCGAACACAAACTGTCATACCCTTTTTTAGGCATGTTATATGTATTAAAAAACTTGTGTTTTATTATTCAAATCAAGCATTATAGAAATTGGCATAACGAATACATTTTACACCACACAAGAAGCCCATTTTCATTTATTTCACATAGAGTCTAAATATAAATTTTGGCGTTTCGAATTGAGAGATTGAGAGAGAGAGTTCATTTTCCACAACCATTCTTTTCCTTTTCCAATATCAATTCCTAGAGCTTTTTTCTTGTTCTTCTTAAGGGAATCTGACTTCCGTCTGAGTGGTACTGTTAAATCGATCTAACAATTTCAAGGCAAGTAGCCTTTGAAATAAAATTATTTGCAAGTTTAATTTTAATTTTGTCAATTTTGGGATCTTTTTAACCTTTCTTAAATATCGTATTCATAAAACTCCTCCCATTTCGTGTTTACGTTACGAAGAGAAATCATAGACAACAAATTTCATATTTCTGTAACTATAGATAATAAAATAATAAATAAAATAAAATAATGCGTGTGTACTCGACATGGAATCTCGCAGACAGTTACATCTTGTCTCTTTAATGTTTATTATTTACAACTTAAAAAATCCAGATAAAATTACAATTTCCCCATTTTCATTAACTGCACGACCATAAACCCAGATCATTTTGCCACCCTCTAAGGGTATAGCGACTTAAAACAGCAGCATTCACCGGCAGTTTCCGCTGTCACGCTACGAAGTATCGGAATGATATCCCACCACCTTTACGACTTTTAAAAATTAAATGCTGTTTCAAGGAAAAGGTGAAAACTCTTCTGCTAGATAGTAAAAAAAAGATATTCCACAGCGCTTTGCTCAGGCGCCGAAAAGTGGCTACATAACATTGTGCAACATGATTTACTTATTTGTAATTAATTTCACTTTTATACATTAATCAGACACAATTTCAATTCACAATTTTAGTTATATATTAATAAGAATTAAATGGAATCTTAAAAATATTGTATTTTATTACATTTATATATTTGGTATTTATTTAGTATCGAAATTATTATTTGTTTAAATTACTGAAAAACATGCAAATGGCGTCAGCCAGCTGGTTATCGTACTCGCGGCACCCTCTAGGTTGTGGCTGAAAACCAGCGGCTTACTTCTGAGTATCTCATAATTGGGTGTCAGGCAGTGCTGCGACTCTACACTTTTTTAAATTATATTTCTTATTTTTCTGTTACGTATGTGTGTCTGTAGACCCAAATAAACGATTTATCTATCTGTCTATCATTTCCTTAATTGATTTTGCCGGGAATCGAAGCCAGGGCCTCACCATCGAGCGCCCACAATGCAAACTGTTAGGCTGCTTAATAATACCTATAATGGGTGAGTCATTAAGCTTTTGTTACGGTCGTGCATGTTTAGTTGTGTCAGCTCAATAGTTACACCATTATAAAAATATTGTTAACGCTAAAATCTGGTCTTCACTTATTCATGATTAAGTTACGTTAGTTAGCTACATAAAGAAACAAAACTTTAGTTAATAATGTCGATTAAGTAAGATAAAAGTTATAACGTTCAATGAAAGACGCTGATTGACTTATCGAAGAGTTAACGGCGGAGAGTAATCCAATGTCGGTGACTCGGAACTAGACCGGCCTGAACTTAGAACAAAAACCAGTCACGTGTGCTCCAAGGAAACTTTCCCTTTAATTGTGGTAATTTTTTTATTTGTACTTTCGTTTTAATTCAATTTAAGCGTAGACAATCGACAAATTAGGCATCGCACTCTCAAATATTTGAGGAAACCGAAAACATTGATTTAAAATTAATAATGTAGACGAAGTTGACACATTTAACTTTCATTGAGTTAACAACCGATAAGCACCGCAACTAGAACACACAGATTTGCATAAAGCTGAATAGATTTGTTTACGCTCTACGAAACTACGGCACGCGTCTCGCGAGAAGCTGCGCTGACGGCCGCTCATGGCTACGTTTCATCCGGGCTCAGCTACGGTCTTTTAATTCGTGGCAACTGAATACGTTTCGAAAGAGCGTTTAAGGTCCAGAAAACGTATTTGTGCGATTTGCGGTGCGTGGTTCGATGACTGCTTCAAACCGTTGTTCAGAAAGCTAAACATATTGCCTTTGCCATGCATGTACATTAGGGATATCTGCGTGTTTGTCAACATTCGTCCTCAATATTTAAAACATATGTGAAGTAATTCAAGGGCAAATATTATGAATCTTTAAGACCAACCTCGTTGCAAAGAGTAACTTATAAGAATAACTGCTTCAACATGTAATTAATTAATCAATAAATTACCAACTGCAATTTAATTGATACAAGGACATAGTTTTAAATTACAATTGACAAAATGGTTTTTGACACGTTGCTTCTATTAGTAATAAAGATTACTTAGAATTTACAAATGCTAGTTTGCATTAATTTGAAATGCAATTAACGGCAGACACCAAACATGACATCCATTAATAATTGCACATCTGCTTGCAGGTTGAATACAACGTACCTAATTTTAATTGATACCTGTATAATTACTGTAATCTGGCAAACAAAAGTATTCGATTATTCCACTCTAAAAGAACATGGCATATTTGTGTGGCACCAGCCTTACAAATATGCCATCAGCCTGGTGCCAAATGACAATTCCATTTGATATAAATAAAGGTTACATTAGTTTTTATATTTTATTCTATAAATTTCTCAGCAATGTCCATTTGGGAATCTTATTATTGAGAGTCTTTAAATCGCTAAGTATTCTGAAACTTCGTACTTTGAATGTGTTTATTCAGCGCTGTCAAAAAGACGACGCTCAGAAGTCATCTTACAAGTGGGTGCACTTAGTCGCATCTCGTCTTGCAATGAATAATAAACCCTTTCAAGTCCTACTAGGTCACAGCATCCCATCCTTCCCCCTGCTTACCGCGCCCCATCCTCCGGCTCGTTCCGGCTAATTAATTAAGTTTCGAGCACCGATGTAAGTTGCACCGACCGAACGAGCGTCCCATCGGGAATGTTTTCGCTCCAACTAAATTTTAATTACCCTCACTTCTGGAAGCTGACTATCAAAGATGAAATAATTTAAAACAATTTACCATTGTTTTGTGTATATTTGCAAACCTTTTTTAAAGGTTTACCAACTAATACAGTTGACTTTACGCGAACTTATTAAATGTTGTGCTCTGGAATTGGCAAAGGTGTAATAGAAACCTTTGGAATAAAAATATTTTTACTTCTTTGCGAATTATCGTCAGTTATTATTGCTGTTGCACATTGCTATTCGAAGTAAAGCCGACAAATTGCCTAATAATATTTGTTCGCTCCGAGCTTCTGCATGTTGAGCCCGGTTTTAACATTTTCATTATCCTACAATAACCGTTTAATTTTTTACACTTAAACTCAAACATAATCAAGGTAATGTTGACACATACTTAATGAGCAAAAAACAGGAGCCTGGGACGGTCCCGCCGTTCGCCTGAGGCGCAAGAGGCAAGCTGTTATTGCCAGCCGACAACAGCTGGATACATTTTTACGTCCCTGCCAGAGAGTAATTGTGCCTGCATTATTAAATACGAGACGGGACTTGGATTTGTGGCTGATGAATTATTCACTCGAGAAACTGACACTCGGCAGACGGTGCCGAGACATAAAACAGGAATGATTGTATAAACGGTGAGCGAAGGTGTATTTAAGTCACAGAGGATTCTCGGGCTCTGAGACAGTATTGCAAAAGATAATAAATATCTAATTAATTAAAAACGCGTAGCAAGACGGCAAACGTGTCAGGTGGGGTGATAAGTTCGGCGGTTTGACGAGGTTACAGAGAAAACTAAACTAAATTATTTGTGCGACACAGGCGTACATTCCTCGCACGTAGCGCTAATCTATTTACTGATCCAAAGTAATTACTGAAATCCATCGCGTGCTTCCCCGCGGCCCGCCGCCTCGCCCCGCGCCCTCGCCCTGTGCCTTGTCCCGGCTCGCCTAATCCATTGACGAATTCCAAACTTGTTTCCATTACGAACACCCCGTTTTTCCTCCGAGACTTACCCGATGAGTCGGCTTTGCAAACTTTACGAATACATTAGCTTTCGAGAGCGACAAAACTGACAAATTTGAGTCGGCGTCCTGTACACGAGTTTTCGTCAACTCCGCAGTCTTTTGTCACCGAATAGCATTCATTACCCTGCTGAAAGAGGCTCAGAGAAAAGTCGCGAGTTACAAAACGACAGTGTATGTGAGGCATCGGAGTCAGGTCGGGAGCCGCGACCTTTTCATTAGCAAATTGGTCGAGTAGTGAGGGTCGGGTTGGCGCCTTTGACACGCCACTCCGAAAGGGCCTGCCTCCCTGTAATTGTGGATCGGGAGTCAAATTGAACCGCCCAAAGAAACATTCCATTGTTTAGTTTGTAGGTGAGGAAAGTGGGCCGCGTCGTCACGCACACGTGAGACATTGTTCTTATGACGATTATTTCGGATGTTACGCCTGTCTCGAACCGTCGCGAATAAAATGTTTCTCCACGCCGTCTCCTCAGAGACACGAAACAAATTGTTAATGCGACCCGTTCCACTGAAACACCTTACGGAGCAAAATATTACCCGGCGGAATTATTCAAACACGAAATTAGGCTGCGTCCTTTCTTTTCAGATGCCTTTATCTATTCAATAGCGATCATTTGTTGTGACGGATACACAATGGGAAGACAGTCGACGTCATCTATCTCGCCACCGCGTAACGTCACGAGGTCGATCACTAATTTGTGGCCACGAATTGTTAATCAACCTCGTTTTATAACGACGAAGGGTTTGGATATACCACAATGATTTCTAATTACATTTCCTTTTGGATTTTATAAACAAAAACGAAAACGAACCCCTTCCATTGTTAGTAAAGGCAATAGGTCAACACTGAATATTTTGGTAAATGTTCTACTTACTCGTGCGTCTATCTTTTCGTTTTTGAATCAAATACTTGGGAGTTTTGTTTTCTATGAAAGTGGCTGTTTCCATCGAATCAAACAAAA